>NC_079360.1:4779018-4878892 GCF_029582105.1 Oenanthe melanoleuca
TGAAAATGGAAAAAATTTAATAGAAGTGAAAATGGAAAAATTAAATAGAAATGAAAATGGAAAAAATTTAATAGAAGTGAAAATGGAAAAATTAAATAGAAATGAAAATGGAAAAAATTTAATAGAAGTGAAAATGGAAAAATTAAATAGAAATGAAAATGGAAAAAATTTAATAGAAGTGAAAATGGAAAAATTAAATAGAAATGAAAATGGAAAAAATTTAATAGAAGTGAAAATGGAAAAATTAAATAGAAATGAAAATGGAAAAAATTTAATAGAAGTGAAAATGGAAAAATTAAATAGAAATGAAAATGGAAAAATTAAATAGAAATGAAAATGGAAAAAATTTAATAGAAGTGAAAATGGAAAAATTAAATAGAAATGAAAATGGAAAAAATTTAATAGGAGTGAAAATGGGAATAAAATTAAAATGGAAAAATGGAAATAAAATGAAAATGGAAATAAAAATTTAAAATGGAAAAAATTAAATAGAAATGGGAATAAAATGAAAATGGAAAAAATGGAAATAAAATGAACATGGAAATAAAAATTTAAAATGGAAAAAATTAAATAGAAATAGAAATGGGAATAAAATGAAAATGGAAAAAATGGAAATAAAATGAACATGGAAATAAAAATTTAAAATGGAAAAAATTAAATAGAAATAGAAATGGGAATAAAATGAAAATGGAAAAAATTTAATAGAAGTGAAAATGGGAATAAAATTAAAATGGAAAAAATGGAAATAAAATGAACATGGAAATAAAAATTTAAAATGGAAAAAATTAAATAGAAATAGAAATGGGAATAAAATGAAAATGGAAAAAATTTAATAGAAGTGAAAATGGGAATAAAATTAAAATGGAAAAAATGGAAATAAAATGAACATGGAAATAAAAATTTAAAATGGAAAAAATTAAATAGAAATAGAAATGGGAATAAAATTAAAATGGAAAAATTAAATAGAAATGAAAATGAAAATAAAAATTTTAAATGGAAAATATTAAATAGAAATTAAAATTGAAATAAAATGAAAATGGAATAAAATTAAATAGAAACGAAAATGGGAATGAAATTTAAATGGAAAAGTTAAATAGATATGAAAACGGGAATGAAATTTAAATGGAAAAACTTAAATAGAAATGAAAATGGAAAAAATTAAATAGAAATGAAAATGAAAATAAAAATTTTAAATGGAAAAAATTAAATAGAAATGAAAATGGGAATGAAATGAAAATGGAAAAAATTAAATAGAAATAGAAATGAAAATGGAAATAAAAATTTAAAATGGAAAAAATTAAATAGAAATGAAAATGGAAAAAATTAAATAGGAATGAAAATGGAAATAAAATTAAAATGAAAAAATTAATAGGAATGAAAATGGAAATAAAATTAAAATGAAAAAATTAATAGAAATGAAAATGGAATAAAAATTAAAATGGAAAAAATTCAATAGAAATGAAAATGGAAAAAATTAAATAGAAATAGAAATTAAAATTGGAATAAAAATTTAAAATGTAAAAAAATGTAAAAAGTGAAATAGAAATTAAAATCGAAGTAAAAATTTTAAATGTAAAAAATTCAATAGAAATTGAAATTGAAGTAAAAATTAAATTCTATTTACAGATATTTTAGTTCTATAAAGACATTTACATTTTATAGATATTTATTTCCATTTTTGCAAATATATTTATGTACCTTTTATAAATACTTTGGGCAATTTTATAAATTGATTAATTTGCATTTTATATGAATATTTCTTTACACTTTATAAATATATTTATTGCATTTTTATGTTTAATTTTCCATAAATTTACTTATTTATTTCTTTTTTTCCATCTTTATAAGGATATTTCTTTACATTATTTCATGAGTATGTTTATTGCACCTTATATTTAAATTCTCATAAATTTATTTATTTATTTACATTTTAAAATTATATTTATTCATTTCCATTTCTATAAGGATATTTCTTTACATTTCATAATATGTTTGTTGCATTTTAGATTTAAATTTTCATGAATTTATTTATTTATTTATATATTATAATGATATTTGTTTATTTATTTCCATTTTTATGAGAATATTTCTTTTTGGAAACAAATCTTTGTATTCTTAAAAGGGGCAGAAAAAGGGAAATTCCAGTTTTGCTAAATTCACAACATTTCTTTTTATTCCACCCCTGATTTTTATTTTTTATTTTTGCTTTAGGAAGAGGGAGGAAGAAAAGAAAAGAGAAGTTTTGAACAACCCAGTGAAAATGAAGAAAATCAAAGCCTTGGTAGGTGGGAAAAATGAGAAAATTTAAAAAAAAATCTGAATTTTGATTGGTGAGAATGAGGAGCTGAGCTCTGTTTGTTCTTTGAACTCCTCAGGTTTGAGAGTTAAATGAAATTTTCTGGCTTGAAATTTATAAATGGCTTTAAATTTTAATCAATACCTACATTTTAAATAATTCCTAAATTAATAAATAAATATTATAAACACCTCTTTAAAGATAATTCTCTTCTAAACACTGCAGAGGCATTTTTACACCTTGAAGTAGAAAAATTCTGCAAATCTCTTGAAATTTATAAATGTATCATTTTCTCAATTTTCTAAATGTTCTAAAATTTTGAATTACAATTTTTATATTATAAAATTATATAATAAATATTATAACATATAATATAATAATTAAGTGTATAATTGCTTTGTATTATATAATAATAATTAATATATTATAATATTATTACATTATATTATAGGTAATATATTTTATTGTTATATATTCAAAGTTATACATTTGTATTACTATATTGTTATATTGTTAACATAATATAATATTAACACTATATATTAATATATTAGATATTATATTGTAATATTTAAATACAACATGGCATAATATAATTATTATATAAGATACCATATAATAATACAATAATATAATTAATTATATGCTTACATTGAACTATATAATATTAATTAATATAATATTAAATTATATTATAGGTAATGTACTGTTATGTATTCAAAGTTATAAATTTATATTACTATATAATTATATTATTAGCATAATATATTATAATATTAACATTATATATTAATACATTACATATTATATTGTAATATTTTAATATAACATGTCATAATATGGTATAACACAATAAAATTATAATAAAATGTAATATAATATAATTACAATATAATATTATATTTATGTAAATAATAATAATAATAATAATAATAATAACAACAACAATAATAATAAATAACATTTACACAATTGAATTATACCTAAAATTTTAAATTAATTTAAATTACAATCCTTACAAACACCTCCACCTTTTCCTATTCCTCACAAAGATTTTTTTTTTTTTTTTCCCTCTAATTTTCTTCTCTTTTCCCTGGGATCCTGAGGGAATTTTTTGCCTTTGCAGCTGCAGAACAGTTTGGACAAAAAGGAGAGGAAGAAGAAGAAGGAGAAGAAGAAGAAGCACAAGAAGCATCGACGGCGCAGCTCCAGCAGCTCCAGCTCCAGCTCTGGGGAGGAGAGGGGCAGGAACAAGTGAGATGATGGCAAATATTCCTCTTCTAATTAATGATTTCATTAAATATTTCACTCACTGTGCTGTCTTGCATCGTTAAGGTGTGATAGAAGGAGGTTAATGGTAAAAAAATGGATTTATTCTCTGATTTCTTGGCTTCAACAGGGATTTGTTTGTTTTTTTAGGTCTCAGAAAAAAGTGGAGAGTTCCTCCTGGAAGGCTGCTCCTTCCAAAATCCCAGGATATGGATTGCAGGTACACATGAGAGAGGGGGAAAAACAGGAATTTGGGAATTGCTGCAGCAGCTGGGACAGGAATTAATATTCCCTCTGAGTAATAAGCCTTAAAATTCAAATTATTCAGAGATTGGCAGGACTTTTGATCAGAATTCAGGATAAGGTTTGTTCATTATCCATGAACTCATGGAATGGGATTGGGAAGGGACATCAAAACCTATCCTATGCCAGGCTGCTCCTCCCAAAATCCCAGGATAAGGTTACAGGGACACCCTGAGACAGGGAAATCCAGGAATTTGGGAATTGCTGCAGCAGCTGGAAGAGGATTATGAGTGGGACAGGATTATGAATAAATTTTGGGTTCAGTTTGGAGCCATCTAAGCCTTGGATTTATTTTTCTCTCCAAGAATGGGTTGTTGTGTTAGCTGCCTCCATCCTGATGGTTTTTCCTTATGGGAATTTGGGAGCTGCTCCTGCCTTAGCTGGGCTAGCAGGGACTAAAGCAGGTTTTATCAGGCTTTGCTTTTATAGTGTGTGTGGGGGATGGAAATGTAGGAGTGGGATGGAAATGTAGAAATGTAGGAGTGGGATGGAAATGTAGAAATGTAGGAGTGGGATGGAAATGTAGGAGTGGGATGGAAATGTAGAAATGTAGGAATGGGATGGGATGGAAATGTAGAAATGTAGGAGTGGGATGGAAATGTAGAAATGTAGGAATGGGATGGAAATGTAGAAATGTAGGAATGGGATGGAAATGTAGAAATGTAGGAATGGGATGGGATGGAAATGTAGGAATGGGATGGGATGGAAATGTAGAAATGGGATGGGATGGAAATGTAGAAATGGGATGGAAATGTAGAAATGTAGGAATGGGATGGAATGGAAATGTAGGAATGGCAATATTGGAACGGCAATATTGGAATGGAATGGAAATACAGGAACGAAATGGAAAGGAAATACTGGAATGGAAATACAGGAATGGAATTGGAATAGAATAGAATAGAATAGAATAGAATAGAATAGAATAGAATAGAATAGAATAGAATAGAATAGAATAGAATAGAATAGAATAGAATAGAATAGAATAGAATGTATGATATAAGATATTATCTAATGATATATGATAATATGTGTTGTGCATTATAATACGATATATATGATATTATATGGTATGATATGATATATTCTATGACATAATGTGATAGATGGTATAATACATGCTATAATATGACATGATATACTGTGATATGATACAATCTGATATATGATATGATATGATACAATCTATCTCATCCATAACCACGTGCTCCCTGTGTGTGTGATAAGATACGATATGATATGATGTGATATGATGTGATATCATATGATAAAACATCCCTAATCTCTGTGCTCCCTGTGTGTGATATATGATACGATATGATACGATACAATATGATATATGATTGATATAACATCCCTAATCTCTGTGCTCCCTGTGTGTGATATATGATATGATATGATATGATATGATGATATGATATGATATAACATCCCTAATCTCTGTGCTCCCTGTGTGTGTGATATGATACGATATGATTGATACGATATGATATATGATACGATATGATATGATATGATATGATATATGATATAACATCCCCAATCTCTGTGCTCCCTGTGTGTGATATGATACGATATGATACGATAAAATATGATATGATATCTGTGCTCCCTGTGTGTGTGATATGATATGATACGACAGGATACGATATGATACGATATGATACAATATGATATAACAATCTCTGTGCTCCCTGTGTGTGTGATACGATACGATATGATTGATATGATATGATATATGATATAACAATCTTTGTGCTCCCTGTGTGTGTGATATGATACGATACGATATGATATATGATATAACATCCCCAATCTCTGTGCTCCCTATGTGTGTGATACGATACGATATGATTGATACAATATGATATGATATATGATATGATATGATATATGATACGATATGATATGATATATGATATAACAATCTCTGTGCTCCCTGTGTGTGTGATATGATACGATACGATATGATTGATATGATACGATAGGATATATGATATGATACGATATGATATGATATGATACGATATGATATATGATATAACAATCTCTGTGTTCCCTGTGTGTGTGATACGATATGATATACGATATGATACGATATGATGTATGGTATAACAATCTCTGTGCTCCCTGTGTGTATGATACGATATGATATACGATATGATATGATACGATATGATGTATGGTATAACAATCTCTGTGCTCCCTGTGTGTATGATATGATGATATGATACGATACGATATGATGTATGGTATAACAATCTCTGTGCTCCCTGTGTGTATGATACGATATGATATACGATATGATACGATATGATGTATGGTATAACAATCTCTCTGCTCCCTGTGTGTATGATATGATATATGATATGATACGATATGATATGATATGATACGATACGATATGATGTATGGTATAACAATCTCTGTGCTCCCTGTGTGTGTGATACCATACAATATGATACGATACGATATGATATACGATACGATATGATGTATGGTATAACAATCTCTGTGCTCCCTGTGTGTATGATACGATAGAATATATGATATGATACGATACAATACGATATGATACGATACGATACGATATGATGTATAGTATAACAATCTCTGTGCTCCCTGTGTGTATGATACGATATGATATACGATATGATTTGATATGATACGATATGATGTATGGTATAACAATCTCTGCTCCCTGTGTTGCAGGTCAGGGACCCCCCGGGCCAGCCCAGGGCTCCCCCCCAGCCCCGGGGCCGCTCCCGCAGCCGCTCCCGCAGCCCCCCGGGCCAGCAGGGCCAGCAGGGCCAGCAGGGCCAGCCCAGCAGGAGCCACAGCCGGCAGTGAGTGGGGCAGGGGAACCCCAGGAACCCCATCCCTGTTTGTCTGGGGTATTTCTGAAACCTGATTTCCACACTAATGTCTAAAACTCTGGTTTTGTGCTCTCACCACTGTTTGTTTTCACACTCAATTCTAAAGCTTTTGCTCTTTAAGGCACTTCAGAAATATTCTGCTTCCTTAAAACAGAGATTTCTACTAAATATCTCTGCAATTAATAATATTTCTGCTTCCTTAAAGCTAAAGCTGGCACCTCTATTCCATGTCTGTGTGGCTTAGTGAATTTTAATTCCTCTAAAGGTTTTTAATTTGGTTCTTGCATTCTGTTCTCTCTCTGGGAGAACCATAAGTACATCTTTAGTTAAATTATCTTTATTTAATGCAGATAAAATTATAAAAGTTAGGTAATTTGTTGATTGCTAATGGAATCTTAGTTCTCTTCAAACTGATCATTCACAGCTAATTCGGTTAAATTTAAATTATCTTTGTTTAAATATGTTTAGTTTGTTATCTTTAGTTAAATTGTCCTGATTTGATACAGATACAATTATAAAAACCAGATAATTTGTTGATTGCTGATGGAATCTCAGTTCTCTTCAAACTGATCATTCAGAGCTAATTCAATTAAATTTAAATTATCTTCAAAGATGAAATAAAAATAATTTAACTGAAGATATATTTATGGTTTTAAATTTGTATTTAACTAATGTTATATTTATGACCATAAATATATTTTTAGATAAAGTATTTAATGCAGATAAAATTATAAAAGTAGTATTTGTGGATTATTGATGGAATTCAAATTCTCTTCAGATTGGTCATTCAGAGCTGTTAAATTGCCTTTATTTAATACAGATAAAATGATAAGAACAGGTGATTAGTTGACTAAATAAATTATCTTTAAAGATTAAATAAAAATAATTTAACTATGATAAAAATGATACATTTATAGTATTAAATATATTTTTAACTAAGGATATATTTATTACCATAAATATATATGTAGTTAAATTGTCCCTATTTAATACAGATTAAATAGATTAATACAGATTAATAGATTAATAGATTAATACAGATAAAATTATAAAGAACAGATATTTATGGATTATTGATGGAACCCAAATTCTCTTCAGACTGATCATTCAGAGCTAATTCAATGAAATTTAAATTAGTTAAATATATTTTTAGTTAAATTGTCTTTATTTAATACAGATAAAATTATAAAGAAAAATGTAATCTATTGATTACTGATGGAATCCAAATTCTGATCATTCAGAGCTGTTAAATTATCTTTATTTAATACAGATAAAATGATAAAGAAACAGGTAATCTATTGATTACTGATGGAATCCAAATTCTGATCGTTCAGAGCTGTTAAATTATCTTTATTTAATCAGAGCTGTTAAATTATCTTTATTTAATACAGATAAAATTATAAAGAAAGTGGTAATCTACTGATTACTGATGGAATCCAAATTCTCTTCAAACATCATTCAGAGCTGTTAAATTATCTTTATTTAATACAGATAAAATAAGAACAGGTGATTTGTTGATTAAATAAATTCAGACTGGGATTTGTTTCTGCAGCAGTGGGAGACACCTGAGCCTCAGGATGTGTTAAAACCCCAGGGAATGTTTGGAAATGGGATTTTTTGGGGGGATTTTGGTGCTGATGAGGCTGTTTTGGGGTTGCAGGCACAGCAGCAGGGAGGAGAAGAGCAGAGGCAGGAGCCCCTCTCCCAAAAAGAGCTTCAGGCAGCAGCAGCCCTCGGGCTACACCAGGTCAGTGCCTGTCCCTGTCCTGTCCTGTCCTGTCCTGGGGACACCCAGGCACAGCTGGGAGCCAGAACTGCCTCTGCTGCTGGAGTGGGGCAGGTGGGACAGCCAGAAAATCCCATGGGAAATGCATCCCAGAGAAAATCAATCATACAGAAAATCCCACAGAAAAATCAATGTCCAAAAAATCCATCCCACAGAAAATCCCACAGAAAAATCAATGTCCAGAAAATGCATCCCACAGAAAATCAGTCATACAGAAAATCTCACAGAAAAATCAATGTCCAGAAAATCCATCCCAGAGAAAATCAGTCATACATAAAATCCCACAGAAAAATCAATGTCCAGAAAATCCATCCCACAGAAAATCAGTCATACAGAAAATCCCACAGAAAAATCAATGTCCAGAAAATCCATCCCACAGAAAATCCCACAGAAAAATCAATGTCCAGAAAATCCATCCCACAGAAAATCCCACAGAAAAATCAATGTCCAGAAAATCCATCCCACAGAAAATCCCACAGAAAAATCAATGTCCAGAAACTCCATCCCACAGAAAAATCAATGTCCAGAAAATGCATCCCACAGAAAATCAGTCATACAGAAAATCCCACAGAAAAATCAATGTCCAGAAAATCCATCCCACAGAAAATCAGTCATACAGAAAAATCAATGTCCAGAAAATGCATCCCAGAGAAAATCAGTTATACAAAAAATCTATCCCACAGGAAATTAATTCCACAGGAAATTAATCCCACAGAAAAATCAATGGCACAGAAAATCCAATCCCACAGAAAATCCATCCCAGAGAAAATCCCATCCCACAGAAAATCCAGTCCCACAGAAAATCAGTCATACAGAAAATCTCACAGAAAAATCAATGTCCAGAAAATGCATCCCACAGAAAAATCAATGTCCAGAAAATGCATCCCACAGAAAATCAGTCATACAGAAAATCCCACAGAAAAATCAATGTCCAGAAAATGCATCCCACAGAAAGTCAGTCATACAGAAAATCCCACAGAAAAATCAATGTCCAGAAAATGAATCCTAGAGAAAATCAATCATACAGAAAATCCCACAGAAAAATCAATGTCCAGAAAATGCATCCCACAGAAAATCCCACAGGAAATTAATCCCCCAGAAAAATCAATGGCACAGAAAATGCATCCCACACAAAATAATCCCACAGAAAATCCATCCTAGAGAAAATCCCATCCCACAGAAAATCCAATACCACAGAAAATCAGTCATACAGAAAATCCCACAGAAAAATCAGTCATACAGAAAATCCCACAGAAAAATCAGTCATACAGAAAATCCCACAGAAAAATTAATCCCACAGGAAATTAATCCTACAGAAAAATCGGTGGCACAGAAAAATCAGTGGCACAGAAAATAATCCCACAGAAAATAATCCCACAGAAAATCCATCCTAGAGAAAATCCAATCCCACAGAAAAATGCATCCCATAGAAAAGTCAATGGCATAAAAAAAGTCATTGGCACAGAAAATCAATCCTAGAGAAAATCAATGTCCAGAAAATCCATCCCACAGAAAATCAATCATACAGAAAATCCCACAGGAAATTAATCCCACAAAAAAAAATCAATGGCACAGAAAATCCAATCCCACAGTAAATCCATCCCAGAGAAAATCCATCCCAGAGAAAATCAATCATACAGAAAATCTATCCCACAGAAAAATTAATCCCACAGGAAAACAATTCCACAGGAAAACCAATCCTACAGAAAATTAATCCCACAGAAAAATATCAGTGGCACAGAAAAATCAATGGCATAAAAAAAATCAATGGCATAAAAAAAATCAATGGCACAGAAAGTCAATCCTAGAGAAAATCAACCCCACAGAAGATCCCATCCTACAGAAAAATCAATGGCACAGAAAAATCAGTGACAAAGAAAATTAATGTCCAGAAAATTCATCCCACAGGAAATTAATCCCAGAGAAAAATCAGTGGCACAGGAAATCCCATCCCACAGAAAATTCCATCCCACAGAAAATTCCATCCCACAGAAAAATCAATGGCCTAAAAAAAATCAATCCTAGAGAAAATCAATCCCACAGAAAATGCATCCCACAGAAAAACCAGTGACACAGAAATCCCATCCCATAGAAAATCAATCCCACAGAAAAATCAATGGCACAGAAAATGCATCCCATAGAAAAATCAATGGCATAAAAAAAAATCAATGGCACAAAAAACCAATCCCACATAAAATCAATCATACAGAAAATCCATCCCACAGAAAATCCCACAGAAAAATCCATCCCAGAGAAAATCAATCATACAGAAAATCTGTCCCACAGAAAAATTAATCCCACAGAGAACCCATCCCACAGAAAATCCCACAGAAAACCAATCATACAGAAAGTCCCACAGAAAAATCAATGGCACAGAAAAATCAATGGCACAGAAAATTAATCCTAGAGAAAAATCAATCATACAGAAAATCAATCATACAGAAAATCAATCATACAGAAAATCAATCATACAGAAAATCCCACAGAAGATCCCACAGAGGGGCTGCCCTGCCCTGGTGCTGCTGGGCTTGCCTGGCTCCTTCCCAAATTGCAATTCCCAAATCAATCCCTGCTGCAGGGCAGGAGTGGGAATTCTCTGTCCCCTGCAGTGTTAATTAGGAGGTTCTGTTCCATCAGGAAGAAAATGATCCTGACAGCATCATCTTGGATCAATTAAAACCCATGAGATTATTAAATCAAAGAGGGAGAAAAATAAAATCCTGCTGGGATGTGGGGAAGTGGGATATTCCAAAATGTCATCACAAAGACAAATCTGAATTAAATCCCCCTGATCTGAGGGATTGGGAACCACCTTTGATCTGAACCTTTTCCAACCTGAATAATTCCACCCCAAAAAGTGGGAGGGGTGTGGGGCTCACGGAAAAATCTCTGTTTTCCACCCAAACAGAAAGATCTCTCCTGAGGAACTGGAGAGAAAGAGGCAGGAAATGATGGAAAATGCCAAGTGGAGGGAAGAGGAGAGAGCCAACAACCTGAGGAAGCACCGCAGGGAGGAGGAGCTGGAGAGGGAGCTGGAGAAACTCGACACCAGGGATGGGAAATTCTTCCAGTGAGTCTTTTAGCACCTCCCCACCCAGGGAAATTCAGCTTTTCTCAGTGCCTGGGGTGGCTCAGATCATGGAATTGCACATTTCCCCTCTGTTCTACTGATCTGCTGTTCCAAAATTTCCCCCCCAACCCAAAAATTCTTGCAAATTGGGAGTCAGAGTGATGTTTTGGGAGTGTTTTATATGCAGATATTTAGAAATTCTCAGGTTTTGGGAGCTTGGAGCAAGTCCCTGTGAGTTTGTGGGACTGGGATCTGTGTTAGACTTTAAAAACCTCTGAACTCTGATTAATTTATAATTAATTTATGATTAATTAATGATTAATTTATTATTAATTTATAGCATATATACATTTATATTATATATAATAATAATAATAATGATCCCTTATTATTTATATAATTATGCCTTGTGCTCATGGCAGCAGAATCCTGGAATGCTTTGGGTGGGAAGGAACCTTAAATCCCATCCCAGTCCTGGGGTGCTCCTGCTCCCACTTCCAGGGAGGAATTCCACCCAGATATCGGGTCTGTAACCCCAAGCTGCTCTCCCTGAGTGGTTTCTCAGGTTTTTTTTTGCTGTGATTTCTCTCTGCAGCCGTTTGAAGCTGGAAAGTGCCTCCACCTCCAGCCTGGAGGATCGGGTCAAGCGCAACATCCACTCCCTGCAGAGGACTCCTGCTGCCTTGGAAAAGAACTTTATGCAGAGGTGAAGGCTGTGCTGGCCCTGCCCCCGGGCAGGAGCTCAGTGGATATTTTTTTGCAGAGGTGAGAGCTCTGCAGGAGCAATTCCAGCTCCCAGGGAGGTGCTGGATCCCGTCCCCAGAGCTTCTCCTCCTCTCCCCACCCTGACTGGTGTCACTTTTTTCTACATCATTCTGGTCACTGCTTCCTCCTGTGCCACAGCTGAAGATTTATTTTTGTTAATCCTTAAAATCCAGAGCAGAAGTGATCCACACGTGGGGTGATTCCGTGGAATGGGACAGAACCACACTGTCACCTTTTCATCCACACCTCACAGTGTGCTGAATTTTGGTGGCTCACAGATTTATTTCAATGATCTTTGACCCAAAAGAAGCAGTTGCTGAGGGGGGGAAAAAGGGAATGAGCATAGCTGACACAGCAAATAATTCTCTGGGATTTTGTAATGTAAGTAATGTGTATATGTACAGCAGTGTAGATTTATTTTGTCTTTTTAATTAAGAAAGTTGGCTGTCGTTTGTTAAATGTCCTTTTTGGCTCTGGGGGAGGGCTCGGGAGGTGCAGCAGCCGCTTCTCGCTGTGTCCAGCCCGCAGGACGCGCCCCGGGCCCGGAGGGTCCCGTTGTCCCCCCGAGGGTCCCGCGGGCCCTTTAAGCGGCGGCGCGTGACGTGTGGAACAGCCCATTCATAATTCCAGCCGCCTCGCCGCTGATTGGTCCGTTCCTAAAGGGGCGGGGCCTCACCGAGCGCCTCACGCCGCTGGGCGAGACCATCTCCGGGAAGAGGAGGAGGGAATGGGGTTTTTCCCCTCTGTCTGCTTCTCGCTCCGTTATTCCTCTGCGTTGTTCCCTGTCACAGCCCCGTGCGTGACGCCGCTCCCGCCCCAGCCCAAACCGGAGTTCCCCCGTCGCCATCGCCCGCGGCTCCACCCGCTCGGGCGGGACATGGCACCGCCCGCTCCCCACCCCCTCAGCCCGCCGCCATCTTGGCGCCTCCTCGGCGCGGGGCCGGAGCGGGCTCGGCCGGCCGCGCGGAGCGAACCACCGCGGGGGCGGGCGGGGGGGAGCAGGGACCGAACCACCGCGGCAGCCGCGGGGGGGGAGCAGGGCCGGCGAGGGCAAAGCTTAACGGGCCGGGACTGCCGGGGCAGGGCGGTACCACTGCGGGAACGGCGGGGGGGGAGAGCCGGGCCGGGCGGAACCATGCGGAGGCGCTGGTAGGGGGGCGCGGGGAGGGGGTCGGTCGGGTCCGCCATGGCCGCGAACTGCGCGGGGGCCGCGGGGACGGCGGCGGGAGCCGTGGCCGCGGTGGGCTCGGCCCTCAGCGCCAGCAAAACCAAGACCAAGAAGAAACACTTCGTGTGCCAGAAGGTGAAGCTGTTCCGGGCCTCGGAGCCGCTGCTCAGCGTCCTTATGTGGGGGGCGAACCACACGGTGAGAGCGGGCGGCGCGGCCCCCCCCTCAACCCCAAAGCCAAATCCCTTCATCCCCTCAGAGCCGGGAGCGGGGCCTCGTCCCCTTCATCCCCTCAGAGTCCCGGCCTCTTTCCCCTCATCCCCTCAGAGCCCCGGGCCTCGTCCCCTCAGAACTGGGAGTGGGGTCTCGTCCCCTCATCCCTTCAGAGCCCTCGGGAGCGGGGCCTCATCCTCCTCATCTCCTCAGAGCCCTCGGCCTCGTCTCCCTCATCCCCTCACAGCCCTGGGGAGCAGGGCCTCATCCCCTCAGAGCCGGGAGTGGGGTCTCGTCCCCTTCATCCCCTCACAGCCCCCGAGACTGGGGCCTCTCCCCCTCATCCCCCTCATCCCCCTCATCCCCTCATCCCCGGCCCTGCCCCTCAGCAGTGCCCGACCCCGCTCCCCCTCAGGCTGGGCCTTTTCCCTCCCCTCCATCCCAGCTTTTTTCCCTCTCTCACCCTCATCCCCGCTGAATCCCAGCCTTCCCTCCCTCTCCATCCCGTCCCCGATCCAGCCCCTCCTGGGCTCTGTGTCCGCAGGCAGTTTGGGGTCCCTCACGCCCACCCTTGGCACATTTTGCAGCACCTTTTTCGCGGTTCTGGGCAGAGGGAGTGATGCTTTTTCAGGTGATGCTGCTGTGGTACAACCCCCCCTCTGGCACTGGGGGACACAAATGTGGCACCCCCAGCCCTGTCCCAGCCCTTGGGTTTCCAGCCAGGACTGTCCCTGTGCCTGAGTCAATGTGTCTCCCATCTCCATCCCCCAAAAATGAAGGGTTTGGCCCCTTTATTCCTCTTGGCCTCAGTTCCTCTTGGCCAGGTTGTGAGAGAATTGGGAATGTCTGTGCTGGCTCAGCTCTGATCCACCTCTTTTGGTGATCCCTCAGACCATCCCTGTGTTTTGTCTGGAAATTTCTCCTTGGTTTCTGATGGCAGGCACGAGGATTGATCCTTGGATGTGGGTGCTGGGTGCTGTTCTTGTTGGCCAAAGAACCCAGAATCCTCATCCCTTCCTCACTTAATCCACTTTTAGGGCTCAGACACACCTATTTCTCCAGTGGATTAGTGGATGTTTCCTAGAGAGTGAAAGGGATTCATGCTCTTTTTTTTTTTTTTTTTTTTCCAAAACAAATAACACACCAAGAATGATTAAAAAATAAAAAATCCTCCTTGCATTCCTGGCCTGCATGGCTGGAGTGAAAGCTAACAAATGTGGTTCAGCACCGTGCTGGCTTTGAGGCAAAGGATGTTCCAAGTGCTCCCAGCCTTGCCCAGGAAGCAGGATAATGAGTTTAATCAGCCTTTGATCAGTGGTGCCATTAGCAGCCCTGAAGAAATGGAAATTATGGGATTTTTCCGATTTTTTCGAGGCCTTACAGGCAGGGTTGTTGCTTGCTGGCAATTTTCCTTTTTTGGGTTATTTTTTTGTGTTTTTCTTTGTTGTAGCTGTGTGGGCAGTAGGAACCTGGCAGGAATTTGAGGCCCTGGATCAGGCCTGAGTAACTTTGGGAGCACTTGGCTGTGAGATATTTGGGCAAAGGGAGGAAAGGCAAGCTGACACTAAGCTGCTAATGAGATTATATGGGATGTGTGTTAGGAAGAAATTGCTGCCAGGAAGGAACCTGAGGGGCTGGGAAAGGGGGTGAGAAAAGTTCAGCTGTGACCTCCTGACCTTTGGAAAGGTTTAGGATTTCCCAGTAAATCCCTGCCACTTTGGGGTGAGGGTTTGGTGCCTCCCCACGAGCAGCTGCTGCTCCTGGGGAATGATCCCAGTGCCCTCCTTAAGGGAAAATTGGAATGATGTGCCTCTAGCTGGTGGGTTTGGAAATCATTTTGGGAATACCTTTGTGGAAATCTTTGTGGGGTTGTTTAATATTTGGCTGTGTTGGACAGGGAGGGGTGAGTGAGGAGGCTCTGGAGTTCTGCCCTGGTGATCCTTGCAGTGGGAGGAGGGGAAAACAGCTGAGTGCCAGGAAGGTCCTGTCAGAATTGCTTGGATCTGGGATGAACTTTTTCACTGACAAATCAAACAAACAACCATTTTATGCAACGTGCTGCAGAAATCCCCGTGGGTCTGCTCTCCCAGGCTGGAACAGCAGGGGCAGGGCTGGCTCTGGGGAGCAGCAGGAGCCCCCCAGGAGCAGGAGCTGCTTTCTGGAGCAGCATTGTGGGCTGTTTAAATGAGTTTAAATAAATTTAAATAGGGGGTCCTGGTATTCCCCAGCCAGGATTGGGATTGGGGTGGGGCTGGTATGAGTCAAACAATTTGAATTTTGGACCAGAAAACCATGGAGAGGAGGGGAGAACTTGTGTGAAAGTTGAGCCACCCAGGCTTAGCCTGGATTTCTGAGTTTTCTGTCAGCCCCTGAATCCAGCAGACATGGGCATGGCTCTTGGGGAAACTTCTCCTGCTGTTGTCATGGCACTGGCAGAGGAGCTGCTGCTCCAGGGGTGCTTTCCATGCCCTGGATGGATCCATGTGCACAGGATGGGGAATCTGGGATGGTCCTGGGAGGGAGCAGCCACCTCCCAGGCTGAGGGATGCACAGAGATGAGCAGACTGCTGTGTGGTGTTTTGGGAGCCATGGAAACGGATGTGAGGTGCTGCTGCTGGGACCCCAGGTTCAGAGATCCCAGATTGTGACTCTTCAAAAGGCACAAACATCCCGTTTTTAGAGGCTCCAGTTGCTGGCTGGAGCAGCAGCAGCCATCTCTGAGCCCTGAGCAGGGAGCAGAGCTCGTTAGTATTCCAGGGAAGCAGCAGAGCTGGGAATGGCAGCACAGCACTCCCTGCCTGCAGTGCTGCCAGAGCAGCATCTGCCACAGATCAAACACCCAGAGCCCAGGAGCTGCTGCTGGCACGGTGGGGACAGCCTGGCTCTGTCCCTCCCTGCCCTGGAGAGAGCAGCACATGGCCATGGCTGTGCCAGCGAGGGGCTGGCCCAGCCTGCTCAGCCAGGGGAGCCTCTGCAGATCCAGGAGCCCTTTCCTGGTCAAATCCACGCTCCAGGAGCCCTTTCCTGGTCAAATCCACGCTCCAGGAGCCCTTTCCTGATCAAATCCACACTCCAGGAGCCCTTTCCTGGTCAAATCCACACTCCAGGAGCCCTTTCCTGGTCAAATCCACGCTCCAGGGTCCCTTTCCTGGTCAAATCCACGCTCCAGGATCCCTTTCCTGGTCAAATCCACGCTCCAGGGTCCCTTTCCTGGTCAAATCCACGCTCCAGGATCCCTTTCCTGGTCAAATCCACGCTCCAGGAGCCCTTTCCTGGTCAAATCCACGCTCCAGGATCCCTTTCCTGGTCAAATCCACACTCCAGGAGCCCTTTTCCTGTTTAAATCCACACTCCAGGAGCCCTTTTCCTGTTTAAATCCACCTTCCAGGATCCCTTTTCCCATTCAAATCCACCTTCCAGGAGCCCTTTTCCCATTCAGATCCACCTTCCAGGAGCCCTTTTTCCTTTTTGGCACAGAAAACAGGGATTTCCCAGGTGGTTGAGTGAGGAGAACAGGGCTCATTTCCCTGCTCATTTCTGCCATGCCTTGATTGTTGAATATTCTCATTCCTCAGCTTTTTGTGGACCAAGGGAAGCATCAGCCCTGCCCACCTGTGGGAGGACTGGGAGCATGGACTGGGAGGACTGGGGACAGCAGGGTGGCACTGCCTGATCCCTGTGGTGCAGCCAGGACTCCTTTCCAAACACTTTTTTCAGGATTAGTTGGGTTTGCTGTCACCAAGGGATGTTTTTTTCCCCATCTTAAAGCATCCTGGTGTCCCCAGAGGAATTATTGACTACAAGATTCACATCATGTTAGCATGGATACTGATTAATCATGCTCTAATTCATGGAAAACATGAATTTTTTTTCCTCAAACCATCACCCAGTTGCTGCTCTGTGCTAAACAGCAGCAAAATTTTGCCACAGCTGTGGGTTTGCCTCCGTGCTAAAGTGATTTTCCCACGTGTCTTTTACCTCCTTCCCCTGAGCAGAATGAAGTTTAACTAATACTCACCAAGATGCCTGATTGGAAAGCTTTGAGGGGAACAAAGTATCTTTATTTTCCTGAGCAAATTCCTGTGGCAAAGAATCCCGGAGAGTGGGGCTCCCACACTCCATCAGCTGCATCTTGTTAGTAAACAAATCGCATTTTCCCATCAATTTCCTAATGCTAATTGCCACTTTGAGGCTCCAGTCAGGTTTTGAAACAAAATTATGCCTGGCCCGTTCATCCCAACAGCTGTCCCTGAATGACACAGAATATTGATGTGGCTTTTACTGGGGAAGGAATTTGGTGGCAAAAAGAAATTATCAACTCAGAGTCCTGAAGAATTTCAGTGGCCAGGAGGTAAAAGCTTGACAGAGAGGGAGGGAAAAAGTGTTTTTGCAGCTCTGCAAAGCTGAGGGTGAAGGGTCTGGGCAGTGGAAGAGCTTTTTCCTCCCTCACCTTCTACTCTTGATTCCTGATCCTTGTTGGGATTTTTCCCCTCTGCACCTCTGGGGTTGGACAGTTTTGTCCCTCTGTCCTTGTGGGGTGGCTCTGGACACTGCTGGGAATCAGCAAATTGTTCTCAGGATGTGGCAAAACCTGGGAAAAACGGGAAGGGGCTGTGTCCCAGTGCTCCTGCTGAAGCTGCCAGTGGGTTTGTCTGAAATGTGCCTGAATAGGACTGAAATCCTGAGAGTCTCTGGGGGCAAATCTGGATTGAAATCCTGAGAACCTTGGGGTAAATCCAGATTGAAATCCTGAGAGCCCTGGGGTAAATCCACATTGAAATCCTGAGAGTCTCTGAGGGCAAATCTGGATTGAAGTCCTGAAAGTCCTGGGGTAAGTCCAGATTGAAATCCTGAGAGCCCTGGGGTAAATCCACATTGAAATCCTGAGAGTCTCTGAGGGCAAATCTGGATTGAAGTCCTGAGAGTCCTCGGGGTAAGTCCAGATTGAAATCCTGAGAGCCCCAGGGGACAAATCTGAATTGAAATCCTGGGAGTCCCAGGGGGCAAATCCGGATTGAAATCCTGAGAGCTCCCAGGGCTCCTTTCTCCCTGTCTCCTCCAGAGCTGGATCCCAAATCCAGCCCTTCATCCACATCTTGGTGTCCAGCATAACCCCTTCTTTCTTGGTGTCCAGCATAACCCCCTCCCTTCTTGGTGTCTCTTCCAGATCCAGAATCCCAAATCCAACCCTAAATCCACATCTTGGTGCCCAGCACACCCCTCTCCCTTCTTCCTGTCTCCTCCAGAGCCAGGATCCCAAATCCAGCCCTTCATCCACATCTTGGTGTCCAGCACACCCCCTTCCCTTCTTGGTGTCTCTTCCAGAGCCAGAATCCCAAATCCAATCCTAAATCCATGTCTTGATGCCCAGCACCCCTCCTCCCATCTTGGTGTCTCTTCCAGAGCCAGAATCCCAAATCCAACCCTAAATCCCCATCTTGGTGCCCAGCACGCCCCCCTCCCTTCTCTGTCTCCAAATCCAGATCCCAAAGCTTCCAGCAAGCTCTGCTGGCAGGGAGGGGGGGAAGGCTTGCACAGGGGAGATTTTTTGAGCTGTTTTATCTTGCTGGGAGCGATGACACCTCAGAAAGGATCCAGAGCTCTCCCGGTGCACCATTTCTGCCACTCAGGAGCCTCTCAACAGGTGCCAGGCTCGCTCGGAGCTTTGTGGCAGAAAGCGAGGCCGGGGAGCGCTGGTGCCTGAATCGCTGCCAGCGAGGAGGAGGCAGCTCGGGCTCGCTGTTCCCTCCCAGCCGTCAGCACCCTTCCTCCGCTGCCGAGGAGCTGATAATGGCTCGTTTGTGCCTTCCCGGGGCGGGAGGAGGGCTGGGAGCAGGCTGGGGTGGGAGTGTGGCAGGAGCTGTCAGCCTTCCCCTCCTGGCAGACAGCAATAATTAGTGGCTGGAGGCAGCGCCTCTGTCTCGGTGCAGAGTGAGTTGTTTTCTCCTCGCCCCGAGGGGAAATCTCTGCGTGGGACTCTGATGCAGCTCTCTGCTGTGAGCTGGGAGATCCCTTCCTCACCTGGAATCTGTTCTTGTTTCCCTCCCCTCTGGCTCAAAGGTGGAGCTGAACCCCAGGGGCATCGGCCTCTCCCTGCTGGGCATTGCTGCCGGTGGGGGATGTGTGCCATTATTTATTTATTCATTCTGTCATCTCTGCAGCGTTTTCCATACATCCCAGAGGGTTTGTGGCAATGCTGGGATGCCTTGGAGTGGATACCTAGAACAGAGGCTAGACAGAGAATAGAGTGGATATTTATTAAAGGTATTTTTATAGGCATTAAAGGTATTTTTATAAAGGTATATTTATTAAAGGCAGTGCAGGAGCCTGGCAGAGGCTACACCTGAGATGAACAACAGGCAGGAGTTTTTTTTGGCAGATAAAAGTTTGGTTTATTTGCATATCAAGGGTTAATTGTCCAATTACAGCTTCAGGTAATGAAGTCACAATCCCCCAGTTTGCCCCACCCAATCACTTTGTTTACACTTTTGGGGCCTGAGGCTGTGATGATGTCCTTGGTTCTCAGTCCAGGATAATTTTCTCTGACCAAACTGCAGAGAGCTCCCTAACACTACATGGAATTCAGAGTTACACACCAATCCAGCACAGGATCTGAAAAACACAAAAGCTCAAACTCGAGGATCAGCTGGGTGCAGGGCAGGGCTTTGCTGAGCTCCATCTCTGCTCCCTCCAGGAGCTTCTCTTCCTGCTGCTATCTGTTGTGTGGGATGGCTGGCTCTGAAAATAGCCACCTTCCCTCCTGGCACTGGGATGTGTCTTTCTTCCCAGTCTGACGTGTGTTAAATCTGGTCTGCTTCTTTCATGGTAACGATGGAGAAAGGGTGGGATAAACACTGGGCTGCATGGAATGAGCTCACAGCTCATCCCAGGGGTGTTTGGGCAGTGCTGCAGGCAGGGAATGGGGAATCCCAGGGCTGGATCCCTGTCCTGAGCCTGGGCCCTGCTCCCAGCCAGCAGGGA
Organism: Oenanthe melanoleuca; assembly: GCF_029582105.1. Classification (NCBI taxonomy): domain Eukaryota; kingdom Metazoa; phylum Chordata; class Aves; order Passeriformes; family Muscicapidae; genus Oenanthe; species Oenanthe melanoleuca. The sequence goes on from NC_079360.1 coordinate 4,799,743, forward strand.
GGTTTTCCAGCAGCTTTCCCAGTGACCTGCTGGAGGTTTTGGTGCTGGGAACAGCCCCCAGAGCTGACTGGGAGCCAAACCCTGCTGTTGCCAGCCTTGTCTGCCTCCCTCTCCAGCAGCCATGGGAACAGAGCTGGAATGGAATTGCATCCTAAATCCAGGCTGTTAATGGGAGTTCAGTGAGGTGGGGCTGGGGCTGTCCTCAGAAAAGGCAGCTCAGAAACCTCCTGACCTGCTCTTGATTCTGGCACAGTGACTGGAGCAGGGCAGCCAGACACAGTCCAGAGCTGGATCTTTATTATTATTACTATTATTATGTTGTTATTATTATTATTATTAATGCTGGCACTGCTGGATGCTGCAGCACGAGCCCAACTGTACAATAGTAGCTGAACATTCATTCTTCATGTTCCTGTGGCTGCCACACATGACTAAGGAGCAGAAACAATCTAGTGAGTGACTCATCCCTCCAGAGAGGGTGGGATGGGAGCAACAGGAGACAGGCAGCATGGAAACAGCATCCACGGGGAGTGTGCTGGGCTGCACCAAAACCTTTGGTCATCCTGCTCTGTAGCAGCAATGATTAAGACTGGAACATTTTCTCAGTGAAGTGGTTAAATTAAAACATAAAATCTGCTGGTTCTTGGCCCCTGGGTTTGTCTGGGTGTCCTGGTTTAAGGACAGGTTTCTGCCAGTAAAGGCAGGAGAGTCTCTTTGAAATGGAGAATGCAAACCCCCTCCCTCCAAATTATTATTATAATTTTGAAATTAAGGGGCTCTCAGGTAAAAATATGGGAATTAAGAATAGCAGTTCTTCACTAGGAAAATTAAAATAGAAATGCAGTGTTACAAAGAACAATCCCAAACCCTGCCAGAGTCAGAATCCAAGCTGACACCCGTCAGTCAGTCAGGGTGTTGGCACAGTCCCATTCAATGGTGGCTGCATCCTCCTGCAGTGGCAGATGTGGTTCAGCTGGAGCAGTGCTCCTGGAGAAGGTGCAGTTTCCTCTGAAGCTCCAGGGATGATGTGGAAAGCTCTGGTTTTCCTCTGGAATCCAGTGGAAAGATGAAACTTGCTGTCCCAAATCTCAGTTTTTATCTGGGTAGGAAATGTTTGGCTCCTCCCCTGGCTGGAGCATCTCCCAGTGGGATGGTGGAATTTTATCAGTCATGCCCTGGGACTCACTGGCCATGAACAGGAGATATCTCCTGGAGGGAGGATGGGCTGTGGGAAGATAAAGATGATTGCCCAGCTGGTTTTTAACACCTAACCCATTAACAGGAGATATCCCCACAGAGATAAGGATCACTGCTCACCTGGTTTCACACCTGGCCCATTAACAGGAGATATCTCCTGCAGGAAGGGTGGATCATGGAAAGATAAAGATGATTGCCCAGCTGGTTTAGAGATGCCCATTAGCAGATAATGTGTGCCAGGAGATCAGGGTCACTGTCCCACCTGGTTTAACAGCTGGTGACAGAATTCACATTTCTGGCCACATCATCCCAGCACTCTGGGCTCTCAGCTGTGTGTTGGATCATCGGTGGAAGGGGAAATGTCTCAGGATTCCCATCACAGAATGAGGTGTTGCTGTGGCTGTCACCACAGTGTTCCCCTGCTGATGATGGGTCCTGGTGCCCCAAACCCATCCCTGGGGTGTTGGGCATCCCTGCAGCTCCCCAGGGCAGAGGGGGCTGGGCTTTGAGTGTCCCTTTGCTTTCTCTTGCAGATCAACGAGCTCAGCAATGTTCCCGTCCCTGTCATGCTAATGCCCGATGACTTCAAAGCCTACAGTAAGATTAAGGTGGACAATCATCTATTCAACAAGTGAGTAGGAGCTTCCCAACCTCTCTGTGGCCAGAGCTCTGTGCTGTGAGACAGGCTGGCCTGGGGAGGCCTTCTGGGCTGTCCCAGCTGTGCTGCCAGGGGGTGTGTGAGGGTGGGCCAGGCCACGGTGGGCTCAGGCTGTCACTGAGATACTCCTCAGTGACTGATTTCCATCCTTTGAGGGGTGAAACTCTTCACAGGAGGCAGCTCTGCAGCTCTGCTGTGCTCATGGAGTCTGTCTGCAGTTCTCCCTGTCTCCTTTCCCCAAAAAATCCGTTTTTTGAAGCTGATTAGAAGTCGTGGTTGTTGGTGCTCAGAGCTGTGTTCCCCACCCCAACTCTGCAGGGCTGCAGTGCTCCCTCATCAATCCTTTGTTTCCCCCAAGTTTCACAGGGATCAGCTTGGCAGAGTGGAAGGAGATTGGGAAGTTTGTGTCCCCTGGTGCAGGATCTGCTCCTGCCCTCTCCCCCGGAGCTCTGAGCTCCCCACGTGTCACTGCCGGCGTTTCTCATTGACAAGGAGCTGCCAAATCCTCCCACTGTGGCCAAGCAGGACCAAACTCTGCTTCTCCCCCTCTGGGCAGGATCAGCACTGCGGGAGGAGCAGATGCAGCTCCCTCAGGGACAGGGAATGTGTCATTGTCCCCTGTGCTGTGCCTGGGGGCAGCCTGGCAGCAGGGCCAGCCTGGAGCTGCTCCCTGAGTGCTGTGGGATCCTGTCCTGGGTGCTATGGGATCCTGTCCTGGGTGCTGTGGGATCCCTGAGTGCTGTGGGATCCCTGTCCTGGGTGCTGTGGGATCCCATCCTGGGTGCTGTGGGATCCTGTCCTGGGTGCTGTGGGATCCTGTCCTAGGTGCTGTGGGATCTCATCCTCGGTGCTGTGGGATCCCTGAGTGCTGTGGAATCTCGTCCTGGGTGCTGTGGGATCTCATCCTGGGTGCTGTGGGATCCCTGGGTGCTGTGGGATCCTGTCCTGGGTGTTGTGGGATCCCTGGGTGCTGTGGGATCCCTGGGTGCTGTGGGATCCTGTCCTGGGTGCTGTGGGATCCCTGTCCTGGGTGCTGTGGGATCTCATCCTGGGTGCTGTGGGATCCCTGAGTGCTGTGGGATCCTGTCCTGGGTGCTGTGGGATCCTGTCCTGGGTGCTGTGGGATCCCTGGGTGCTGTGGGATCTCATCCTGGGTGCTGTGGGATCCCATCCTGGGTGCTGTGGGATCACTGTCCTGGGTGCTGTGGGATCCTGTCCTGGGTGCTGTGGGATCCCATCCTGGGTGCTGTGGGATCCCTGGGTGCTGTGGGATCCCATCCTGGGTGCTGTGGGATCCCTGGGTGCTGTGGGATCTCATCCTGGGTGCTGTGGGATCCTGTCCTGGGTGCTGTGGGATCCTGTCCTGGCTGCTGTGGGATCTCATCCTGGGTGCTGTGGGATCCCTGAGTGCTGTGGGATCCTGTCCTGGGTGCTGTGGGATCTCATCCTGGGTGCTGTGGGATCTCATACTGGGTGCTGTGGGATCTCATCCTGGGTGCTGTGGGATCCCTGTCCTGGGTGCTGTGGGATCCCTGTCCTGGGTGCTGTGGGATCCTGTCCTGGGTGCTGTGGGATCTCATCCTGGGTGCTGTGGGATCCAGTTCTGGTGGGATCCTGTCCTGGCTGCTGTAGCTGAGCTGATTTTTGGGGCCTTGACTTTTCTTGTGCTGAGTATGTGATGGGGTCTGAACCCAGAGCCCACTGCCTCTGCTCCTGCAGCTCTTCTGGTGTTCAGGGACAGCTGTGTGACAGTGTGACACAGCCCAGGATGGCACAGCTGTGTGACAGTGTGACACAGCCCAGGATGGCACAGCTGTGTGACAATGTGACAGTGTGACACAATCCAGGATGGCACAGCTGTGTGACAGTGTGACAATGTGACACAGCCCAGGATGGCACAGCTGTGTGACAATGTGACACAATCCAGGATGGCACAGCTGTGTGACAGTGTGACAGTGTGACACAGCCCAGGATGGCACAGCTGTGTGACAGTGTGACACAATCCAGGATGGCACAGCTGTGTGACAGTGTGACAGTGTGACACAGCCCAGGATGGCACAGCTGTGTGACAGTGTGACACAATCCAGGATGGCACAGCTGTGTGACAGTGTGACACAACCCAGGATGGCACAGCTGTGTGACAGTGTGACACAATCCAGGATGGCACAGCTGTGTGACAATGTGACAATGTGACACAGCCCAGGATGGCACAGCTGTGTGACAGTGTGACAGTGTGACACAGCCCAGGATGGCACAGCTGTGTGACAATGTGACAATGTGACACAGCCCAGGATGGCACAGCTGTGTGACAATGTGACACAGCCCAGGATGGCACAGCTGTGTGACAATGTGACACAGCCCAGGATGGCACAGCTGTGTGACAATGTGACAATGTGACACAGCCCAGGATGGCACAGCTGTGTGACAGTGTGACAATGTGACACAGCCCAGCAGGGCTCGGTGGCTCCCTCAGACCCAGCCCCTGTGTCCGGGGTTCTTGTGACAGCTGCACAATCTCCACCATCCCCCCTGTCTGTGAGGATCCAGGAATTCCCTGGGACATTCCTGGATGGATTTTTGGGCATCCAAAGGAAGGAGCTGTCCAGGGCTGGGGTGTCCTGGGGGCCTGGCAGGGAGGGGGGTCAGTTTGGGCTGGATTTCAGTGTGAGCACTGCTCAGTCTCTGTCCTGCCCAGGGCTGGGATGTTCTGGGGTCAGTTTGGGCTGGATTTCAGAGTGAGCACTGCTCCCTCTCTGTCCTGCTGGGATGTCCCAGGAGCCTGGCAGGGATGCTCTGGGGGTCAGTTTGGGCTGGATTTCAGAGTGAGCACTGCTCAGTCTCTGACCTGCCCAGGGCTGGGATGTCCCAGGGGCCTGGCAGGGATGCTCTGGGGTAATTTTGGGCTGGATTCAGAGTGAGCACTCCCTCTCTGTCCTGCTGGGATGTCCCAGGGGCCTGGCAGGGATGCTCTGGGGTAATTTTGGGCTGGATTCAGAGTGAGCAGTCCCCTCTGCCCTGCCCAGGGAGAACCTGCCCAGCCGGTTCAAGTTCAAGGAGTACTGCCCCCTGGTGTTCCGCAACCTGCGCGAGAGGTTCGGCATCGACGACCAGGACTACCAGGTACCCCCTGCTCTCCCAGGAACCAGCAAACACTGCTGCCAGCAGCTTGGTGGGTTTGTGATGAGGTTGGGGTGGTTCCAAACCCACAGCAGTGGGTGGGTGTTGCTGTGCATCCAGCAGGAGGAGGAGAAGGTGATCCCTGCTGAAACACAGGCACAGGTGGCTGTGGACAGGCAGGAGCTGGAGGATGAGTGATCCAGTGTGGAATATCTGCAGGGAAAAGGAGTCTGGCATGTTTGTAGATTCAGGTGAACCTGCTGCTTTCAGCCAAGTGTGTGTTGTTGGTTTGGGTGCTCCCCCAGTGCCAGAGGGGCTTCGTTTTCTTGGAGAGGAGTCTGCTGTTAGCACTGCTGGGCTCAGCTCTGGGGACAGGGAGATGTCACAGATGAGACAGGGAGATGTCTGGATGCTGCAGCAGGGCCAGCCTTCCCTTCCTCACCCAGCTCTGAGCCCTGAGCACGAGGAGCTGAGCAGGGACATCACAGGGAGCAGGGACAGGGAGCCCAGAGCTAAAAATGAGGAAATGAGCAGGGCCAGGGAGCCCAGAGCTGAGCAGGGACAGCACAGGGAGCAGGGACAGGGAGCCCAGAGCTAAAAATGAGGAAATGAGCAGGGCCAGGGAGCCCAGAGCTGAGCAGGGACAGCACAGGGAGCAGGGACAGGGAGCCCAGAGCTAAAAATGAGGAAATGAGCAGGGCCAGGGAGCCCGGAGCTGAGCAGGGACATCACAGGGAGCAGGGCCAGGGAGCCCAGAGCTAAAAATGAGGAACTGAGCAGGGCCAGGGAGCCCAGAGCTGAGTATGAGGAACTGAGCAGGGCCAGGGAGCCCAGAGCTGCGCAGGGACATCACAGGGAGCAGGGACAGGGAGGGCAGAGCTGAGCAGGGACATCACAGGGAGCAGGGCCAGGGAGCCCAGAGCTGAGTGTAGATCACACAGCAGGGCCAGGGAGGGCAGAGCTGAGCAGGGGCATGACAGGGAGCAGATCCAGGGAGGGCAGAGCTGAGTGTAGATCACAGGGAGCAGATCCAGGGAGAGCAGAGCTGAGTGTAGATCACACAGCAGGGCCAGGGAGGCCGTGGTGGCCACATGGCCCCAGTCAGGCCGGTGTCAGGGAGCTGGAGTGTCCCCAGCACGTGGTGACAGAGCAGGCACAGCACCAGGGACATCCCCTGGAGCACTCTGAGTGCTGCAGCCTCCCTGGGGCAGGGCTGGTGCCACCCTGCTCCCCCTGTCACACCCCTGGGGACAGCCCTCCACAGGTGTCACCCACACTCAGTACCTGCTTTATCATTGACACTCCCCTGCTGTTCTGAGGGATTGCTTCCCCCCTCTCCAGGCTGCTTTGGCTTTTTTAAAAAATCTCCAGCTGGAACAGAAAACGTGAATTGAGCTCAGCTGAGGTGGGTAGAATGTGCTGGCTAGAGTGGGAGCAGAGCCAGGACACTGAATTTACCAGCCAACTGTGGGAGTGACAGGAGGGGAGCAGAGGGATGGGAAGGGCTGGGAATGTGTAATGCTCTGTGTGGTCACGATTTCCCAGCTCCAGGAGAAAAGCTCTGTGGTTTTGAGGTGAGGGCTGATTAAACTGCCTGGCACAGACCCCTTTGCAAATGTCAGAGAGCAGCAAAGGGGATTTTTCTGTTTGCTTTTCTTTTCCTGATGCTCTCCAAAGCTGTTGGCAGCAGCAGAGTTTTTCCCCTGCTTCATTAAAGTTTTAAAAGCTTTAAATGCTTCATTCTGAAAGGAAACCTCTCAGCTCACTTGCAGCATGACATGGTAAATCTCAGAGCAGGCTCTGCTGCCAGAGCTGAGGGAGGGGCACCTAAAAAAAAATAAAATAATCCAACCTGAAACCCAATTTCCAGCCCAGAAATGCTGGAAAACTTACTGAGGGTCATTGTTGGTGTTTCAGAGCCCTTCCCATCTGTGGTAAGGTTGATGAAATGACTCCTGGGCAGGTGGAGGGGACAGAGGGGACAGCTTGGCCTGAGGTGTGAGCAGCAGGGGCTGGGCCTGAGGAGGAGCTCACAGCACAACAAAGAGCTCAGGGAATTGATCCCTGCAGTTTTCCTGGGGTTCTGTCTGGTTGCTAAGGGTGCAGACAGGGGTCTGAAGGCAGATGCTGCTGGTTGTCAGAAGAACCAAGTTATTTATGCTCCTCTTGTAGGTCCAGGGGTGAGAATGGCAGAGCTGAGGGTGGCTTTTGGTGCAGAAGAGTCCCCAGACACTGAGACTCTGGCCAGACTAAGCTGCTGTTTGATGGAAAAGCCAACAGGCCATTGCAGTTGTTTTGGTTTTCCTTAAGCCTTAGAAATATCCTGACTGTGCTTAAATGCTGGAGAGGAAATGCTGAGAACTCTTGGCCTGTGTACCCAGATCTCTAAAACCCTTCAGTGAAATGAACCTTCCATAAACACCCCCCAGCTGTTGGAGTAAACCCTGCCAGCAGATCACCAGGTGGAAGCTCTAAAAATGTGTCCAGACTTTGAAACAATTGAGTTTTACCCTCAGCAGTGCCAAAGCTGGGGTTCACAGCCAGAGTGGGTGCCCTGAGCTGGCCCTGCTCCCCAGGGGTGCTCAGGGGGTTCCTGTGGGGCTGGCCCTGCTTCCCAGGGGTGCTCAGGGGGTTCACAGCCAGAGTGGGTGCCCTGAACTCATCCTATGGGGCTGGCCCTGCTTCCCAGAGCTTCTCAGGTCGTTCCTAGCCAGACCTGAGCCCATCCTGTGGGGCTGGCCCTGCTCCCCATGGGTGCTCAGGGGTTTCACAGGCAGAGTGGGTGCCCTGAATTCCTCCTCTGGGGCTGGCCCTGGTTCCAGAGCTGCTCAGGGGGTTCCTGTGGGGCTGGCCCTGCTTCTCTGGGGGTTCCTGTGGGTCTGGCCCTGATGCTCTGGGATTCCTGTGGGGCTGGCTCTGTTTCCCAGAGCTGCTGAGGGGGTTCCTGTGGTTCTGGCCCTGGTTCCCAAGGCTGCTGAGGGGGCTCCTGTGGTTCTGGCCCTGGTTCTCAGGGGGTTCCTGTGGATCTAGCCCTGCTGGGGACACATCCTGGGGACACACCTGTGGCTCTGGCCCTGCTGGGGACACACCCTGTGGGGCTGGCTGTGTTGGGGACACATCCTGGGGACACACGCGTGGGTCTGGCCCTGCTGGGGACACATCCTGGGGACACCCCGTGGGTCTGGCCGTGCTGGGGACACCTCGTGGGCGTGGCCCTGCTGGGGGCACATCCTGGGGACACCCCGTGGCTCTGGCTGTGCTGGGGACGCATCCTGGGGACACCCCGTGGCTCTGGCCGTGCTGGGGACACGCCGTGGGCGTGGCCGTGCTGGGGACACATCCTGGGGACACCCCGTGGCTCTGGCCGTGCTGGGGACACCCCGTGGGCGTGGCCCTGCTGGGGACACCCCGTGGGCGGCCCTGCTGGGCAGTGCAGCTGCTGCCCCGCCCCGTGTCCCGCAGAACTCGGTGACGCGCAGCGCGCCGGTGAACAGCGACAGCCAGGGCCGCTGCGGGGCGCGCTTCCTCACCACCTACGACAGGAGGTTCGTCATCAAGGCCGTGTCCAGCGAGGACGTGGCGGAGATGCACAACATCCTCAAGAAATACCACCAGGTACCTGAGCCTGCAGCCCTGCAGCCCTGCAGCCCCTGCAACCCTGCAGCCCTGCAACCCTGCAGCCCTACAGCCCTACAGCCCCTGCAACCCTGCAGCCTCTGCAGCCCTGCAGCCCCTGCAACCCTGCAGCCCTACAGCCCCTGCAACCCTGCAGCCTCTGCAGCCCTGCAGCCCCTGCAACCCTGCAGCCCTACAGCCCCTGCAACCCTGCAGCCTCTGCAGCCCTGCAGCCCCTGCAACCCTGCAGCCCTACAGCCCCTGCAACCCTGCAGCCTCTGCAGCCCTGCAGCCCCTGCAACCCTGCAGCCCTACAGCCCCTGCAACCCTGCAGCCCTACAGCCCCTGCAGCCCTCAGCCCCTGCAACCCTGCAGCCCTACAGCCCCTGCAACCCTGCAGCCCTGCAACCCTGCAGCCCTACAGCCCCTGCAACCCTGCAGCCCCTGCAACCCCTACAGCCCCTACAGCCCTACAGCCCCTGCAACCCTGCAGCCCCTGCAGCCCCTGCAACCCTGCAGCCCTACAGCCCCAGCAGCCCCTGCAGCCCTGCAACCCCTGCAGGGCCAGAGATCTGGGGGATAAAAGTCTGGCACTCCTGTCCCCAGCCCTGTCAGTGACACTGCTGTCCCCAGCCCGTGGGTGACACTCCTGTCCCCAGCCCTGTCCCCAGCCCTGTCCCCAGCCCTGTCGGTGGCACTGCTGTCCCCAGCCCGTGGTGGCACTGCTGTCCCCAGCCCTGTCCCCAGCCCTGTCAGTGACACTGCTGTCCCCAGCTCGTTGGTGACAGCCCTGTCCCCAGCCCTGTCGGTGGCACTGCTGTCCCCAGCCCTGTCCCCAGCCCGTGGTGGCACTGCTGTCCCCAGCCCTGTCCCCAGCCCTGTCGGTGGCACTGCTGTCCCCAGCCCTGTCCCCAGCCCGTGGTGGCACTGCTGTCCCCAGCCCTGTCCCCAGCCCTGTTGGTGACACTGCTGTCCCCAGCCCGTGGTGGCACTGCTATCCCCAGCCCTGTCCCCAGCCCTGTCAGTGACACTGCTGTCCCCAGCCCTGTCCCCAGCCCTGTCCCCAGCCCTGTCCCCAGCCCTGTCCCCAGCCCTGTCAGTGGCACTGCTGTCCCCAGCCCTGTCTCCAGCCCTGTCGGTGGCACTGCTGTCCCCAGCCCTGTCCCCAGCCCTGTCCCCAGCCCTGTCAGTGACACTGCTGTCCCCAGCCCGTGGGTGACACTCCTGTCCCCAGCCCTGTCCCCAGCCCTGTGGGTGACATTCCTGTCCCCAGCCCTGTCCTCAGCCCTGTCCCCAGCCGGGCTGACGCTGTGTGTCCCCAGTTCATCGTGGAGTGCCACGGGAACACGCTGCTGCCGCAGTTCCTGGGCATGTACCGCCTCACGGTGGACGGCGTGGAGACCTACATGGTGGTGACCAGGAACGTCTTCAGCCACAGGCTGACCGTGCACAGGAAATACGACCTGAAGGTGGGGCTGGGGGCTGCCCACAGCTCGGGGGTTTGGGGCTGGGACCCCCTGGACAGCTCCTGGATTTGGGGTTCACCTGGGGGATCAGGGTTTGGGAGGCTGGGGATGCAGGGTCAGTGTTGGTTCATTCCCCCATCACTGTAATGGTTTGAGCGCTGAATGAAAAAAGTTTTCATTGTTTTCCTGCATGGAGTAATCAGATATTGTCAATCAGTTAATTGGGAATATGACCCAGAGTGCAGTAATGATATTTTTGTTTCGTTTGGCTTTCATTGTTTTCCTGCATGGAGAAATCAGATATTGTCAATCAGTTAACTGGGAATATGACCCATAGTATAATATTGATATTTCCTATTTTTGTTTTATTTTCATTGTTTTCTTACATGGAGAAATTAAGTGGTGTCAATAATTGGGAATATGACCCGTAGTACAACAATAATATTTCCTATTTTTGTTTTATTTTCATTGTTTTCTTGCATGAAGAAATTGAATGGTGTCAATAAATTAATTGGGAATATGACCCATAGTGCAGTAATGATATTTTTTTGTTTTGCTTTCATTGTTTTCCTGCATGGAGAAATCAAGTGGTGTCAGTCAATTAATTTGGAATATGACCTATAGTGCAGTATTGATATTTTTTATTTGTTTTGTTTTCTTACATGGAGAAATTAAGTGGTGTCAATAATTGGGAATATGACCCATAGTGCAGTAATGATATTTTTTTATTTTGCTTTCATTGTTTTCCTGCATGGAGAAATCAAGTGGTGTCAGTCAATTAATTTGGAATATGACCCATAGTGCAGTATTGATATTTTTGTTTTGTTTTGTTTTCTTACATGGAGAAATTAAGTGGTGTCAGTAATTGGGAATATGACCCATAGTGCAGTATTAATATTTTTTTTTGTTTTGCTTTCATTGTTTTGTTTCATTGTTTTCTTACATGGAGAAATTAAATGGTGTCAATCAATTAATTGGGAATATGACCCATAGTACAGTATTGATATTTCCTATTTTTGTTTTATTTTCATTGTTTTCTTACATGGAGAAATTAAGTGGTGTCAATAATTGGGAATATGATCCACAGTGCAGTATTAATATTTTTTTTGTTTTGCTTTCATTGTTTTCTTGCATGGAGAAATTAAATGGTGTCAATCAATTAATTGGGAATATTACCCATACTGCAGTATTGATATTTTTGTTTTGTTTTCATTGTTTTCCTGCATGGAGAAATCAAGTGGTGTCAGTCAATTAATTTGGAATATGACCTATAGTGCAGTATTGATATTTTTTATTTGTTTTGTTTTCTTACATGGAGAAATTAAGTGGTGTCAATAATTGGGAATATGACCCATAGTGCAGTAGTGATATTTTTGTTTTGTTTTATTTTTTTTCATTGTTTTCCTGCATAGAGAAGTTAAATTGTGTCAATCAATTAGTTGGGAATATGACCCATAGTGTAGTATTGATATTTTTTATTTGTTTTGCATTCATTGTTTTGTTTCATTGTTTTCTTACATGGAGAAATTAAATCCTGTCAAGGAATCCATTTGGAATATGACCCAGAGTGCAGCATTGATATTTTCTTTATTTTTTATTCCTTACCAGGGCTCAACAGTGTCGAGGGAAGCAAGTGACAAGGAGAAGGTGAGGAGCAGCTTTTCCTTTCTCAGATCAGAATCCAGGAGTTCCCTTTCCCAAGGGCTGTGGGGCAGGGGAGGAGCAGCAGGACCAAGCCCCACTTAGGGCAGCTCAGGGGGGCATTTCCCACCATCAAATGTTCTTTTATAAACCAGAGCAGCTCCTCAGATCCTTGGCACACTCCTAAACCTTTTCATTTAGGGCTCAGCCTCCTTCTCTGCAGGATTTCTGTGGTGCTGCCTCAAACCCCCTGTGGCAGTCACAGCTGAGCTTCCTGCTGTTCCTTGTAGGATTATAGAATTAATAAATAATAATAATAATAATATTTAAAATAATAATAAAGGTCCCCAGAAATCCTCAGAGCCTGCTGCAGGCAGATCCCTCAAAATAAAATACATGAGTTGAATTTTTTCCTCAATTCTTTAGAGAGAGCAGCTTTTTATTTTTTTATTTTTTCTCCCCAAGACTTCACCCCTTACCCCCCACAGTCAGAAACCAAGAAAATTAATTTATTTTCAATTCTTGGAGCACCCCTGGCCCAGCTGTGCAGATTTTAAAGCTCACTTGCTCCATGTCTCCCTTGAGCTCCCTCAGTTCTTCCACATCCCCAGAAATCCTCAGAGCCTGCTGCAGGCAGATCCCTCAAAAAAACATGAGTTGAGTTTTTTCCTTTAAGGAGAGAAGCTTTTTTGTTTTTGCCCTCCAAGCCTTCACCCCTTACTTACTTATCCCTTACACCCCTCCTCACTTCCCACAGTGAGAAGCCAAGAAAATGAATTTCTTTAATTAATTTCTTTTCAATTCTGGGAGCTGCTTGGAGCATCCCTGGCCCAGCTGTGCAGTTTCTCACTTGCTCCATGTCTCCCTGGAGCTTCCCTGACAATTGCTGTGCTCTGCCTGGTGCCATTCCCATCCTCAGTGAATTTTGGGCAGCCAGAAATGCCAGGCTGGGCAGAGGCTGTTCCAGCACAGGCTGCTGTGCTCCCTGGGCTGGCAAATTTCACCACAGGCTTTTTGTTGCAGGCCAAGGATCTGCCAACCTTCAAGGACAACGACTTCTTGAACGAGGGTCAGAAGCTGCACGTTGGAGAAGAGAGCAAAAAGAACTTCCTGGAGAAGCTGAAGAGGGATGTGGAGGTGAATTCCTGGGGACAGCTCTGCTCTGTGTGCTGTGTGTGTCACTGCAGGGCTGCACAGCTGCCTCCTGCACCAGCCAGGCTCCTGCTCTGCAGCTGCTCTGGGGTCTGACAGGGTTCAGATCTCACTGCAGGGCTGCACAGCTGCCTCCTGCAGCAGCCAGGCTCCTGCTCTGCAGCTGCTCTGGGGTCTGAGAGCATTTAGATCTCACTGCAGGGCTGCACAGCTGCCTCCTGCAGCAGCCAGGCTCTGAGCTGTGCAGCTGCTCTGGGGTCTGAGAGGGTTCAGATCTCACTGCAGGGCTGCACAGCTGCCTCCTGCAGCAGCCAGGCTCCTGCTCTGCAGCTGCTCTGGGGTCTCACAGGGTTCAGATCTCACTGCAGGGCTGCACAGCTGCCTCCTGCACCAGCCAGGGTCCTGCTCTGCAGCTGCTCTGGGGTCTGAGAGGGTTCAGATCTCACTGCAGGGCTGCACAGCTGCCTCCTGCACCAGCCAGGCTCTGAGCTGTGCAGCTGCTCTGGGGTCTCACAGGGTTCAGTTCTCACCCCATTCCCTGTTTAGGGAGGTGCTGCAGGGCAGGGCTGGGCACTCCCCACCCTGCAGCTGCTCTGGGGTCTCACAGGGTTTAGTTCTCACTGCAGTTTCTGCAGAGCTCCTTCCTGCACCATCCCCTGCACCTCAATTCCTCCTTAAAGGATTCAGAGAATTCCCCTAACTCCAACAACCAGGGTCCTGCTGGGGGCACTGAGCTGTGCAGCTGCTGTGGGGTCTGACAGGGTTTAGTTCTCACTGCTCTCCCTGCTCAGGGAGGTGCTGCAGGGCAGGGCAGGGCACTCCCCACGCTTTCAGTGCTCTGGGGTCTGGCAGGATTTAATTCTCACTCCAGTCCCTGTTCAGGGAGGTTGTTCAGGGCAGGGCTGAGCACTCCTCAGCCTTTCAGTGCTCTGGGGTCTCAGGATTTAATTCTCACTCCAGTCCAGTTCAGGGAGGCTCTGCAGGGCAGGGCTGAGCATTCCCCCCCATTTCAGCTGCTCTGGGATCTCAGAGGGTTCAGTTATCGCCCCATTCCCTGTTGAGGGAGGTTGTTCAGGGCAGGGCTGAGCGCTCCCCGCCTCTCTCCGCCCCTCTCCCCTCTCCCCTCCCCGCTCACCGGCGCTCCCCGCAGTTCCTGGCGCAGCTGAAGATCATGGATTACAGCCTGCTCGTGGGCATCCACGACGTGGACAGGGCGGAGCAGGAGGAGATGGAGGTGGAGGAGCGGGCGGAGGAGGAGGAGTGTGAGAACGACGGGCTGGGCGGGAACCCCATCTCCTCGTACGGGACCCCCCCCGACAGCCCCGGCAACCTCCTCAACTACCCGCGGTTCTTCGGGCCCGGGGAGTTCGACCCCGCGGTGGATGTGTACGCCATGAAGAGCCACGAGAGTGAGTGGGGGCGCCTGGGGAGGGCGGGGAGCTGGGGGGAAGGATGGAGGGCAGGGGAGCTGGGGGGGAAGGATGGAGGGCAGGGGAGCTGGGGGGAAGGATGGAGGGAAGGAGAGCTGGGGGGGAAGGATGGAGGGCAGGGGAGATCTGGGGAGGTGGGAGGGAGGGCAGGGGAGGTGGGAGGGAGCGGGGGGGAAGGATGAGGGGCAGGGGAGGTAGGGAGGGCAGGAGAGGTGTGTGGAGCTCTGGGAGAGCTGTGAAGGAAGGATGGAGAGCAGAGGATGTGAAGGGAGCTCTGGGAAGCTGTGAGGGAGTTGTGGGGGAAGGATGGAGGGCAGGGGAGCTGTGAGGGAGCTGTGGAGGAAGGATGGAGAGCAGGGGAGCTGGGGAGGGCAGGAGAGGTGTGTGGAGCTCTGGGGAGCTGGGGGGAAGGATGGAGGGCAGGGGAGCTGTGAGGGAGCTGTGGGGAGGTGTGGTGCCCAGGGAGGTGTTTCTGGAAGTGGGGGTGCCTCAGGGGGTGTTTTTGGAGGTGGAATGCAGCTGGGGGTGTTTTTGGAGTGGAGAATGAAGCTGGAGGTGTTTTTGGAGAAGAGGGTGCCCAGGGGGTGTTTCTGGAGGTGGGGGTGCAGCTGGGGGTGCCCAGGGGCTCTGAGCCCCTCTCTCCTGCCCTGCTGGGGGTACCCAGGGGCTCTGAGCCCCTCTCTCCTGCCCTGCTGGGGGTACCCAGGGGCTCTGAGCCCCTCTCTCCTGCCCTGCTGGGGGTGCCCAGGGGCTCTGAGCCCCTCTCTCCTGCCCTGCTGGCCATTCCCAGGGGCTCTGAGCCCCTCTGTCCTGCCCTGCTGGCCATGCCCAGGCCCTGAGCCCCTCTGTGCCCCCAGGTGCCCCCAGGAAGGAGGTTTATTTCATGGCCATCATCGACATCCTCACGCCCTACGACACCAAGAAGAAAGCTGCACACGCTGCCAAGACAGTGAAACACGGGGTGAGCCTGGCCTGGCAGGGGCTCTGCCAGCTCCTGGGGCTGGGGGCTCTCCTGGGGCTGGGGGGCTCTCCTGGGGCTGGGGGTGTCTCCTGGGGCTGGGGGGCTCTCCTGGGGCTGGGGGCTCTCCTGGGGCTGGGGGGCTCTCCTGGAGCTAGGGGGCTCTCCTGGGCTGGGGGGCTCTCCTGGAGCTGGGGGTGTCTCCTGGGGCTGGGGGTGTCTCCTGGAGCTGGGGGTGTCTCCTGGGGCTGGGGGTGTCTCCTGGGGCTGGGGGTGTCTCCTGGAGCTGGGGGTGTCTCCTGGGGCTGGGGGCTCTCCTGGGGCTGGGGGCTCTCCTGGGGCTGGGGGGCTCTCCTGGGGCTGGGGGGCTCTCCTGGGGCTGGGGGGCTCTCCTGGGGCTGGGGGTGTCTCCTGGGGGTGTCTCCTAGGGCTGGGGGTGTCTCCTGGGGCTGGGGGGCTCTCCTGGGGGTGTCTCCTGGCACTGCTTTTCCTGCCAGGGTGGGAATTCTGCAGTGCCAGTGCTCAGCCCTTCCCTCAGTGTCTGCTCAGGGTTGGGTTTTCCCTCTGGTCCCTCTGATAATTTGTATTTGCATCCCAGTTTGGGAGGTGCTGGAGGGATGGACTGGCTGCAGGGTGACACCCCTGGGGTCCCCTTTGTGTCCTGGGTGACATTCCTGGGGTCACTGCTGTGTCCTGGATGTCACCCCTGGGGTCACTGCTGTGTCCTGGGTGACACCCTGGGGCCACCCCTGGGGTCACAGGTGGAATCAGGGCATTGCTGAGGCTGGCCAGGACCTTTGAGGTGGAGTCCAGGCAGCAGCAGGGGCAGTTTGTGTGGAATGCTGGGGAGTGCTGGGCTGGGAGGGACCCCTGGGATGTGGCCACACATTCCCTGAGCTCAGGCAGCCTTGGGGAGCTGCTGCAGTGAAAACAAAATCCTTTTCCTGAGCTGCATCCCAGCCCTCCCTGAGCTCTGCCTGCTCCTGAACCTGTGAGGCACTGAGGAGCAGACCCAGCTGGAGATGCTAAAATCATTTCCTTGGGCATCTCTCCAGACCTGCTGGGTTTTAACTTAGCCTTGGATCCTCCCCAGCAGAGGGGCTGTGCCCCTGCCCCTCCCTGCCCACCCTGACCCCTCCCTGTCCACCCTGTCCCCACCCTGTCCCTGACCCCTGTCCCTGGCCCTGTCCCCTGTCCCTGTCCCTGTGCCCTGTCCCCTCCCTGTCCCCTGTCCCGGTCCCTGTCCCTGTCCCTGTCCCTGACCCCGTGTCTCTCTGCAGGCCGGGGCTGAGATCTCCACCGTGAACCCCGAGCAGTACTCGAAGCGTTTCAACGAGTTCATCTCCAGCATCCTGACATAGTGCTGAGCCCGGGCAGAGCAGGAGCCCTGCTCCCTGCAGGGCAGGGAACCTGCTGCAGCTGGGGGCTGCTGCTGGATCTGGGGGGCTCCTGCTGGATCTGGGGGGCTCCTGATGGATCTGGGGGGCTCCTGTTGAACCCAGGGGGCTCCTGCTGGATCTGGGGGGCTCCTGTTACACCCAGGGGGCTCCTGTTAAATCCAGGGGTCTTCTGTTGAACCCAGGGGGCTCCTGCTGGATCTGGGGGGCTCCTGGCACACCCAGGGGGCTCCTGCTGGATCTGGGGGGCTCCTGCTGGATCTGGGGGGCTCCTGGCACACCCAGGGGGCTCCTGCTGCAGCCTGGCACCTGCAGGGACACCGTGGGGACACCGTGTGACAAAACTCATCCTCATCCTCGCTGCACCAGTGGGGTTTTTATGTTACAGAAGTGCCCAGATTTCACATTTTGAGGGCTTTTCCAAACAAGCCAAGTGCATTGTTGCAGCACTGCTCTGCCCTGTGACCTCCTGTGACACGTGGCACTGTCCCCAAGGGGGGCACTGTCCCCAAGGGGGGCACTGTCCCCAAGGGGTCACGTTCAGTGGAGCAGTGCCTGATTCACAAACCACTCCTTGTTTTACTTTGTGTCGTTGGTGGTGTTGTTTTATTGGACTGGCTTTGCCAGAAAATCCCCTTTTATTTCCCTCTGGGTAGGAATTGGAAGGAAAAAGAAATAGTTCATCATTTCAAGGATGGAAAATGTAACTGATAAAAGGAGGAGTCACTGAACTTTAGGTAAATTCAGACTGGGACACTTTATATTTTTTTGGTTAATTTAAGTAACAAAAAAAGAAAAAAGAAACAAAAAAACTTTTTTGTAACTGCACTTGATTTACAAGAAAGATGAGGGAAATGAACATCTACCAAAGATGATCTCTGAAAAAAAAAAAAAAATGAACAAACAAGGTTTAACTCCTAAAATCTAAAAACAATCAGAGTGAGAAGTGAGAGAGGCATTGACCAACCTCAGCTCATGATGTGCTTGGACCTGGGATGATTCCAATTGGAGAAGTTCCTAAAATTGAAGAATTCCTAAAAAAAAACCATTTAAAAAGGCATTTTTGTACCTGTACACAAGATTTGGAGCCAGTTCCTCAGTCAGAACTGGCTCTGAGCTGCACCACAGTCCTGCCAGTGTTAATCAGCCAGTTAATGGTTCAGTCTTCCTGGGTCTGCCCTGGCAGAGACTCCTGGGCTGCTTTTTTGGGATTTTCATTGTTTCAAATGTGACTTGCACAGGGGGAATTGGCCTGGCTGCTCCAAGCCCTGCAGGAGTGCAGCTGCAGCAAATTCCTTTTCCAGCCCCACGAAGGATTTTGGGACTGCCTGGAGTGACTCCAGGACGCTTTTAACCCTTTCACAGCCGAGCTGGGCAGACTGTGGGACTCCTTAGCTCTGCTGCACAAGTTACAGAACTTTTGGTTCTTTGTTTTGAGATTTTTTTTTTTTTTTTAAATTTCTCTTTTTAAGCAGGATTTAGAGTTTTGAACAAACCTCTTTGCAGTTGAAATGTGTTGCTTAATCTGCCTTGGAACTGTTTTTCACACATGCCTTTGTTTGGGGAATAAGCTGGTGGCAATGTCTGTCCTGTGCTGTAACAATTTTTTGCTGTGTGGAATTTTGGTCCTTTTTCAGAGATAACTGGTGCTCATCACATCCTGGTAATTCCCCTAAATCAATTCCCCTAAATCAATTCCCCTAAATCAATTCCCCTAAATTAATTCCTCTAAATTAATTCCCCTAAATTAATCCTGGCTCTGGGCTGGATTTTAAATGTGGGGCTTGGAGGGTTTTTATTTTTTTTTTATTTTATTTCCTCTTCACCCCCTCCCCATTTCCCATTTTCTCACCTTGGGAGGGGCTAAAATTGGAGCCCCTGAGAGTGCACTGTAAATAGAATTTTGGAGAAATGAAAAATTTGGGCTCCTGATGAGATTTTGGTCGTTCCCTTTGGTGTGGGACAAATTTCTGTGGGAGGTGTCTTAAGGTGTAGAGCTGGAAAAGCCACAACCCAAATGCAGTTAAAAAATATTTTAAAAAGGAAAAAAAAAAAGGATTTGGAGGGCATCATCAGCTTCATTTTGTGGGCATTATATTGGTTGCTTCTCTTTTAATAAGCACTTAAGTTTATTGCTAATTAGGAATTAAACACCAATCACTTTTTATTCCTGACAGTTTAAAAAAAAAAAAAAAATCTGCATTGAATCTGCAACTTTGGCCTGGTAAGTTTGGTCTTCTCCTTTTGGGGAAAGTAGATGGAAGTTGTTTTATCTTGAAATCATCAATTAAAATTAAAAAAAGATAAAAGGGAGAGAGAGCAGGAGGTGGGTGAACACCACAAAGCAAAGAAAGGGGAGTGAAAATGGCAAAAATCTCCTTTAGTGAATTCCAGAATAATGAATAAGGAATCAAATCAGAAATTCCTGCAGAAATCCTTTCAGAGCTGTGAAAAAAAGGAAATATTTTCTTATTGCTGGGGTTAAATTTGCCTGTTTGAGGTGATTCTCCCCTTTAGCACTGCCCCAGCTCTGCCCAGTTGCCATAATGTGGATTAAAAGTGATTAAAAGTGATTAAAAGTGATTAATTGCAATTCCCTCACTAATGATGTTTGACCCAGGTATGGAACTTTGTTTAACAGAGGTTTTGTATATTGTTTACATTTGGAGAAGTAGCATTACCTTAAAAATGCTAATTTTTTTTTGTTTGTTTCTAGACAGTATTTTTATTACCAGAACAAGAAGTGAAGCTGCAAATATTTGATTTGTTTTTAAAAGGGATTTTTTTTTTCCTTTCTGTTTGTTTGCTTTTTGTTTTGCTTTGTTTTGTTGGTATTTTTTTTTTCTTTTAAATCTTGTTTTAGGTCACTTTTTTAACTCAGTATTTAAAAAAAAAAAAAAAAAAAGGAAACCCAGCCCTTTTAATTCTGGTTTTACAACTGCCTGTGTTAGTTTGTCTGTTTCTGGTGTGGATTTAGTTCTAGTTTTGCTGAATGTAGCAAATATTTGATATTCCTGTCTTTAGCATGAACCCTGCAGAACACATTTAACTGACAGGATTTGCAGCAGAATTCAGGATTTTTAAATTTATTTTTGGCCAAAAAAAAAAAAAAAAAAAAAAAAAAATTCAGTCCAGTGGAGTTCCAAATAATCAATGAGCAGCATCTCCCTGATCTGAAAAACCCTGAAAACCCAAATCTGAGCTGGGCTGGGCATTTCCACCCTCCCTAAAAACCCAAATCTGAGCTGGGCTGGGCATTTCCCAACCCTGAAAACCCAAATCTGAGCTGGGCTGGGCATTTCCACCCTCCCTGAAAACCCAAATCTGAGCTGGGCTGGGCATTTCCACCCTCCCTGAAAATCCAAATCTGAGCTGGGCTGGGCATTTCCACCCTCCCTAAAAACCCAAATCTGAGCTGGGCTGGGCATTTCCACCCTCCCTGAAAATCCCAGGAGTTTTTGGGATTTGGGGGAGCAGCCCCAGGAGCCTTCAGCCTCCTCCTCCTCCTGCTCTGGGCTTCATCCTGAGAGCCACAATCATGGAATTAATCTGGAAATCACCCCATGGGATGGAATTTATCCTGTGAGGATGGAATTCATCCTGTGGGGATGGAGTTTGTGCTGCAGGGATGGAATTCCTTCTGTGGGAATGGAAATTATTCAGTGGGAATGGAATTTATCCTGTGAGGATGGAATTTGTCTTATAGGCTTGGAATTCATCTTCTAGGGATGGAGTTTGTCTCATGGGATTGGAATTTATCCTGTGGGGATTAAATTCTTTCCCTGAGGACAGAATTCATCCCATGGGATTGGAATTCCTTCTGTGGGGATGGAATTTGTTCCTTGAGGTCAGAATTCCCCCCTGGGGCAGCAGGGGGAGGCCCCAGCAAGGAAAACTGAACCACTTGGAGTCTTATTTCTTTTTTTTTTTTTTTTTTTTTTTTTTTTTTTTTCCTTTCTGTTTTTTGGGAGGGCATCAGGGTGGAGAGCAGGTTGTGGTGGTGGATATTCCCAGTCCATGACTACTATGCAGTCCTTTTCCAGGCCTCACCTGGAGTTTCACCCCCAGCTGAAGGATTTTCCCCCAAAATCAGGGGGGTGTCCCCAGCACGGCCACAGCCCCGAATTCCCAAATTTCCCATCCCTGCAGAGCCACTCCCAGCGTCCCCTCAGCCCCTGCCTGGTGTCTGGGATGGATCCCAGAGAACTGGGATGGCAGAGCTCTGGACACACCATTTTTAGTGGAAACCACTCAAATTTGTGAATTTGTGCTGCTCTGGGCAGCTGGATGGGAGTGGGACGAGCAGAATCCACACACAGGTCATGAGGGTGGGCAGGGCTGATCAGTGCAACTGAATTTAAAATATAAAAAAATGTGAATAAATTAAGTTTAATGTAAAAACTAAAAAAAAAAAAAAATTTAAAAAAACTAAAAAAAAAAAATTTAAAAAATGTAAAAAAAGAACATTCTAGGTTTTTTCACTGCTGTTTTTTAAATAGGAATTTGAAGTCCTCTGTGCTTGTCTGTTTGCTAGGAGCAGTTTGAGACACTGTTACTGTTTTGAAATGCATGCATGTTACAAGATGAGTCTCCAACCAGAGAAAAAACAAAAAAATAAAATTAAAACTTTGTGTACATCCGGGCCCTCCCTGCTGTGCTGTTTGAGGGGCTCCACCAGCATGGGGTGATCCTGGGGGGGCAAAAAAATGGGATTTTGGGAGGGAATTCCCCCTGGGAGGGTGGAATGGGGAATGGGGCTGCTCCTGGATCCCTGGAAACATCGCAGGGTGTGTCTGATCCCTTCCCACCCAAAGCACTCCAGGATTCCATGAAGCACAACCCCTGGACTGGGTTTGTTTTCATCAGGAAAAGCCCCAGTGCAGCCCCTGCTCCCTCCCCAGACCTGCTCCCGGGCTGGCAGCTCAGGGAAGCCAAAGGAAGTGAGGGCAGAGTTTTGGTTTATTTTTAAAAAAGGGCAGAGAGCAGCTGAGGGGTTAATCCATGCGAGCCTTCAGGGTCCTGGTGGTGATCTTGTCCTTCTCTCTGCAGGAAGAGAGCAGCTGCTTTAGGCAGAGCCAGGCTTAGACCCTGCCTTGGCAAGTCCCAGCTGCAGCTCAGGGGGGTGAGCACTGAACCAACCCTGGGGAGCTCCCAGGGCTGGGACACAGCAGCAGGAAAACGGGAATTTGCAAAGGCAGCCTGGTTTGGGAGTTAATGACAGAGCTGGGACAGAACCTCCTGATTCCTTGGGAATGCTGGGAGTTAGTGCTGCATCCATGAGGGACAGAACCTCCTCATTCCCATGGGAATGCAGCCAGGGAATCCCTGAGCAGCAGGAGCCAAACTCAGGAGTCGTTTCTTTGTTCCAGCGAGGAACTGCAGCAGGAGGATGCTGAGGGAGGGGCAGGATTTGGGGAATTCTTGAGGGAAGGAATCCCCAGCCCCCTTGATCTGGGGAATCCCTGGATTTGGGGAATCCCTGGGGGAAGGGAATTCCTGAGGGAAGGGAATTCCAGCTCCCTGCATCTGGGGAATCCTTTGATGTGGGGAATCACTGGCTTTGGGGAATCCCAGTTCCCTGGCTCTGGGGAATCCCTGGCTCTGGGGAATCCCTGGCTCTGGGGAATCCCTGGATTGGGGAATCCCAGTTCTCTGGATTTAGGGAATCCCAGGATCTGGGAGCAGCAGCACTCACATGACGTGCACCACCACGCCCATGCCGGAGATGGCGTCCCTGTCCACGGCGTTGAGCATGGCCTGAGAGATGGTCTCGAACAGGTGCTCGGGCTCCTGCCAGCGGGAACAGGGGGATTAACCTGGGCTTAACCTGGGCTTAACCTGGGCTTAACCTGGGCTTAACCTGAGCTTTAACCTGGGCTTAACCTGAGCTTTAACCTGGGCTTAACCTGAGCTGAACCTGAGCTTAACCTGAGCTTAACCTGGGCTTTAATCAGGGCTACCAACCCCAGGATTTTGTCCAAACCCCCCAGTCCCACCAGGCTCCCCCCCAGCTGCTCCAGGAGCGAAGCCTCTGCCAGCCCAGCGACTCCAGCCAGTGCAGGAGGGAGAGCCCAAATCCATGAATCCATGAATCCACAAATCCATGAATCAATTAATCCACAAATCCATGAATCCACAAATCCATGAATCAGTTAATCCACAAATCCATTAATCCGTGAATCCATGAATCCATCAGTCACAAATGCACAAATCCCAGGTGATCCAAAGCGATCCCAACTGACTCAGGATGATCCCAAGTGACCCCCGGTGACCCCAACCTGATCCTGGGTGACTTCAGCTGACCCCAGTGACCCTGAGTGACCCCACTGACCCCAGTGACCCTGAGTGACCCCACTAACCCCAGTGACCCTGAGTGACCCCACTGACCCCAGCTGACCCTGGGGGATCCCAGGAGACCCTGATTGATCCCACTTGATCCTCGGTGACCTCTGGTAACCCCAGCTGATCCTGACTGACCCTGCTGACCCCTGGTAACCCCAGCTGACCCTGAGTGACCCTGCTGACCCCTGGTAACCCCAGCTGACCCTGAGTGACCCTGCCAACCCCAGCTGACCCTGAGTGACCCCGCTGACCCTGCTGACCTGAACTGCCCCCAGCTGACCCCAGTGACCCCAGCTGACTCTGAGTGACCCTGCTGACCCCTGGTAACCCCAGCTGACCCCAGCTGACCCCAGCTGACCCTGCTGACCTGAACTACCCCCAGCTGACCCGAGTGACTCCAGCGACCCCGCTGACCCTGAGTGACCCCAGCTGACCCTGAGTGACCCCAATTACCCCTGCGTGACCCCACTGACCCCGAGTGACCCCAGCTGACCCTGAGTGACCCCAGTGACCCCCTGCTGACCCTGAGTGACCCCAGCTGACCTGAGTGACCCCAGTGACCCCGCTGACCCCAGCCCCTCCTCTCACCATGTCGGGCTCCCAGAGGGACTCGCACATGCCGTACATCTGCTCGGAGCAGGTGCCGCTGACCACGAAGTCGTCGGTGACCATGGGGCAGCCGATGAGGTCCAGGGAGCAGATGAAGGGCTGGTGGCTGAGCGGGTCCAGCCCCGCGATCACCGGCTCCGTGTAGTACGGACCGAACCTGGCACAGGGCACAGCTGGGCACAGCCGGGACACAGCTGGGCTCAGGAGGACACAGCTGGGACACAGCTGGGCTCAGGGGGACACAGCTGGGCACAGCCGGGCTCAGGACACAGCTGGGACACAGCTGGGCTCAGGGGGACACAGCTGGGACACAGCTGGGCTCAGGGGGACACAGCTGGGCACAGCCGGGCTCAGGGCACAGCTGGGCTCAGGGGGACACAGCTGGGCACAGCTGGGACACAGCTGGGCTCAGGGGGACACAGCTGGGCACAGCTGGGCACAGCCGGGCTCAGGACACAGCTGGGACACAGCTGGGCTCAGGGGGACACAGCTGGGCACAGGACACAGCTGGGCTCAGGCCACAGCTGGGCACAGCTGGGCTTAGGGGGACACAGCTGGGACACAGCTGGGCACAGGGGGACACAGCTGGGACACAGCTGGGCTCAGGGGGACACAGCTGAGACACAGCTGGGCTCAGGACACAGCTGGGACACAGCTGGGCTCTAGGGGACAGCTGGGCTCAGGGGGACACAGCTGGGCTTAGGGGGACACAGCTGAGACACAGCTGGGCTCTAGGGGACAGCTGGGCTCAGGGGGACACAGCTGGGCTTAGGGGGACACAGCTGAGACACAGCTGGGCTCAGGACACAGTTGGGACACAGCTGGGCTCTAGGGGACAGCTGGGCTCAGGGGGACACAGCTGGGCTCAGGGGCACAGCCGGG
Source organism: Oenanthe melanoleuca (assembly GCF_029582105.1). Classification (NCBI taxonomy): domain Eukaryota; kingdom Metazoa; phylum Chordata; class Aves; order Passeriformes; family Muscicapidae; genus Oenanthe; species Oenanthe melanoleuca. The sequence goes on from NC_079360.1 coordinate 4,824,207, forward strand.
CTCAGGGGACAGCTGGGACACAGCTGGGCTCAGGGGGACACAGCTGGGCTCAGGGGCACAGCCGGGCTCAGGGGGACACAGCTGGGCTCAGGGGGACACAGCTGGGCACAGCTGGGCTCAGGGGGACACAGCTGGGCACAGCTGGGACACAGCTGGGCTCAGGGGGACACAGCTGGGCTTAGGGGGACACAGCTGGGCACAGCTGGGCTTAGGGGGACACAGCTGGGCTTAGGGGGACACAGCTGGGCACAGCTGGGCTTAGGGGTACACAGCTGAGACATAGCTGGGCTTAGGGGGACACAGCTGGGACACAGCTGGGCTCATGACACAGCTGGGACACAGCTGGGACAGCTGGGCTCAGGGGGCAGCTGGGCACAGCTGGGCTTAGGGGGACACAGCTGGGACACAGCCAGGCTCAGGGGGACAGCTGGGCACAGCCGGGACACAGCTGGGCTCAGGAGGACACAGCTGGGACACAGCTGGGCTTAGGGGGACACAGCTGGGACACAGCTGGGCTCAGGAGGACACAGCTGGGACACAGCTGGGCTTAGGGGGACACAGCTGGGCTTAGGGGGACACAGCTGAGACATAGCTGGGCTCAGGACACAGCTGGGACACAGCTGGGACACAGCTGGGCTCAGGGGGACAGCCAGGACACAGCTGGGCACAGCTGGGCTCAGGGACACAGCTGAGGAGGAAACATCACCCCAAAAACAACAACCACCCACCCAGGGAAGGTGATGGTGACACCAGGGAACGAACCAGGAGCAGATTTGACAGAAAAACTCCTCAGCTCCTCCAGACCTGACCCAGCTCCAGCCCCCCAGGCAGCTTTACCTCCTCTCATAGAGCAGGTTGGACACCATGCTCATGAAGGTCTGGGGCTTGATCTGCCTCCCCTCCTTCAGCTCGTACAGGTTCAGCCTGAACTTCAACCTCTGGGCCCTGCAGGAGAGCAGAGCTGGGTTAGAGCACAGCAGGTTCCCCTCCTGTCCCCTCCTGGATTGTCCTGAGGCAGGGAGGGGGTGCACAGGCAGCTCCTGCTGCAGTTTAGGGGAAATTTTAGTGGTGAAAGTTCAAATCTAGCAGTGAAAGATCAATTTCAGCAATAAAAATTCAATTTTCGCAGTGAAAGTGGAATTTTAGTGGTGAAAGTGCAATTTTAGCAATGAAAGTCCAATTTCAGCAGTAAAAGCCCAGTTTCAGCAGCAAAAGCTCAATTTTACCAATGAAAGTTCATTTTAGCATTGAAAGTTCAATTATATCAGTGAAAGCTCAATTTTAGCAGCAAAAGCCCAATTTTTGCAGTGAAAATTCACTTTTAGCAATGCTGTGATCTCAAATCACAAACACATTTATTTCACAAGCCCTCACACAAGGCAAACTACGAACAGCAACACTAGCACTGTATAATTTTACACTGCTTTCTATTAATTTTATCCTAATCACAAACACCAATTACAAACATCACCACCTCCCCTCCCCTGGGATGAACCCCCCGCAGCTGACTCACACGGTCTGCACGTCGGTGGCCAGCCCGGCCAGGCCGATGTAGAGCCTTTGGCCCATGGGGAAAATCTTCTGGAAGTCGGTGGTGACGGTCTGAGCCTGGATGCCGAAGCGGCGATCGGCGGCGATGGCCACGCAGTCGCGGCCCCTCATTGCCATGACGGCGCCGCCGTTGTACGACATGATCGACTGCGAGGAGGGAGGGAGGGAGGGAGAGGCTCAGCGGTAATGGGGAGGCACCGGGGGATGGCCCCTCATGGAGCAGCCCCTCACGGAGCCCCCCTCACGGAGCTCCCCTCACGGAGCTCCCCCTCACGGATCTTCCCTCAAGGAGCGGCCCCTCATGGAGCGGTGTCGGCTGTGCTCCCCTCACGGAGCTCCCCCTCACGGATCCCCCCTCACGGAGCTGCCCTCACGGATCTCCCCTCACGGATCCCCCCTCACGGATCTCCCCTCACGGATCCCCCCTCACGGATCTCCCCTCACGGAGCTGCCACTGAAGGAGCGGCCCCTCATGGATCTCCCCTCACGGATCCTCCTCACGGAGCTGCCCCTCACGGATCCCTCCTCACGGATCCCCCTCACGGAGCTGCCCCTCACGGATCTCCCCTCACGGAGCTTCCCCTCATGGATCTCCCCTCACGGATCCTCCCCTCACGGATCCCCCCTCACGGAGCTGCCCCTCAAGGAGCGGCCCCTCACGGAGCTCCCCTTCACGGAGCGCCCCTCATGGATCTCCCCTCACGGATTCCTCCTCATGGATCCCCCTCATGGATCCCCCCTCACGGAGCTGCCCCTCATGGATCCCCCCTCATGGATCTCCCCTCACGGTGCTGCCCCTCATGGATTCCCCCCCTCACGGAGCGGCCCCTCACGAAGCTGCCCCTCACGGACACCCCCCTCACGGAGCTCCCCTTCACGGAGCGCCCCTCATGGATCTCCCCTCATGGATCTCCCCTCACGGATTCCTCCTCATGGATTCCCTCACGGAGCTGCCCCTCACGGAGCGGCCCCTCACGGAGCTGCCCCTCACGGATCCCCCCCTCACGGATCTCCCCTCACGGAGCGGCCCCTCACGGATCCCCCCTCACGGATCCCCCCCTCACGGATCCCTCCTCATGGATCTCCCCTCATGGATTCCCCCTCACGGACACCCCCCTCACGGATCTCCCCTCACGGATCTCCCCTCACGGATCCCCCCGTCACGGATCCCCCTCATGGAGCGACCCCTCAGCAGTGCCGGCTGCGCTCCCCTCACAAAGCGGCTCCCGCGTTTCCCCGCGCGGTGCGCGGTTCTCACCATGGCTGCGGTTGTTGTGTCCCCTCACGCTTCCCGCTCTGTCTCCGCTCCGTCCCCTCACGGTTCCCGCCCCGTCACCGCTCCGCTCTCAGCCCAGGCCCTGCCGCGCCGCTGCCGGTCCCGCCCCCGCGTCTTCCCATTGGCTGCTGCCCAGGCTCATCCCGCTTTCCATTGGTCTCTGCCACCGCCCCTCTCACCTCAACGCTTCCCATTGGTTCTTGCAACCGGCAGTCCCGCCTTGCATGTTCTCCATTAGTAGCTGTTGTCGATGGTCCCGCCTCCCTCACTCCCCATTGGTCTTTTTCACCGCCGCTCTCACTCCGACGCTTTCCATTGGTTCTCTTCACCGGCAGTCCCGCCTCCCTCGCTCCCCATTGGTCGCTTCCGCCGCATGGGTTCCGAGCGCTGCCGGTGATTGGCTGAGGTCGGGCGGAGTGGGCGGGGCTTAAAAGTGACGAGTCACAGTGAGAGCGCGAGGCATGACGGGAGTGGGGGGGAAATGGGGAACAGCTGGAAAAATGGAAACTGCAAAAATGGGATCAGATGGAAAATGGGGAAACAGATCGAAAATGGGAACAGCTGGAAAATGGGAGGAGCTGGAGAAATGGGAACGGCTGGAAAATGGGAACAGCTGGAAAAATGGGAGGAGCTGGAAAAATGGAAACAGTTGGAAAATGGGAACAGTTGGAGAAAGAGGGAACGTCTGGAAAAAATGGCAACAGCTGGGAAATGGGGAAACGAAGAAATAGGGAACAGCTGGAAAATGGGAACAGCTGGAAAAATGGGGGAACATCTGGATTACACATAGCTGGATCAGCGGGGCAGAGCTGCAGCTGTGGGGAACAGCTGGTTCAGTGGGGAAACATCTGGATGGGACCCAGCTGGGTCAGTGGTGCACAGCTGGATTGGGGCACAGCTGGATCCAGGGGCGCACAGCTGGATTGGGGCACAGCTGGATCCAGGGGCGCACAGCTGTGGCGCACACAGCGCCCGGCACAGCTGGATCCAGGGGCACATCTGGATGTGGCACAGCTGGAACAGCCGCATCTCCACTTTGGCACCCTCGGGGTGTGGGGACAAAGGCCCCGAGCTCTGCCCAAAGGGGATCATCCCAAAAATCTCCTCGGGAAGCTCTGGCAGGGGGGGCACCAAGACCCGGGAGCGGAGCCCAGCCCGTACCTGCTGTGGTTTTAACGTGGATTCTAAAAGTGGATTTTTCACGTGGGTTTTGGGGTGTTTTCCATCACGGAATGCTCCTGGAGTGAACAGCCCAGGCAGAGCCCGGCGGGAATCCCAGGGATCCATCCCAGCACAGCCCTGGGTTAAAGCAGGAATTCCATCCTTTGATTCCACCAAACGCGGCTCAGGGCGAGCGCACAGAAATGGAATTTTCAGGAGTTTTAGGAGAGGGGGAAGCTCAGTCTGGCAGATTTGGGAGGTGCTTCAGCTTTATTTTCAGGCAAAATACGGGATTGGGATGGAAAGAGGATTTTAGTTCCCATTTTAATGTCCCAAAATGTCCTTGCGGAAGCACGGCCGGTTTGGGCTCACCGGGAGCTGTTTCCCCGCGGATGGAGCCGGGAGCGAATCCCGGTCCCTGGAATGTCCTCCCGGTGCGGCTCCATCCATCCCGGGCCGCTCTCGGGGCGGGTTCAGGAAAAAAAAAACGGGAAAAATTTGCTGCGGAGGAAAAAGGAGCGGTTCCGTCCCTGGGTGGGCTCGAACCACCAACCTTTCGGTTAACAGCCGAACGCGCTAACCGATTGCGCCACAGAGACCGCGCTGGCAGCGGGGAGAGCCCGCCGCACTCAGCGCTGAGACCGGAACGGGAAACGGGACACGGGGACAGGGGACAGGGGGAATGGCAACGGGACACGGGAAATATGAACGGGACAGGGGGAATGGAAAAGGGAACGGGGACGGAGGGAATGGGAACGGGACACGGGGAATGGGAATGGGACAGGGGGAATGGGAATGGGACACGGGGAATGGAACACGGGGAATGGGAACGGGACACGGGGAATGGGAATGGGACACGGGGAATGGGACACGGGGAATGGGAACGGGACACGGGGAATGGAACACGGGGAATGGGAACGGGACACGGGGAATGGGAATGGGACACGGGGAATGGGACGGGGAATGGGAACGGGACACGGGGAATGGGACACGGGGAATGGGAATGGGACACGGGGAATGGGAACGGGACACGGGGAATGGGACAGGGGGAATGGGAACTGGACAGGGGGAATGGAACGGGAACGGGGACGGAGGGAATGGGAACGGGACACGGGGAATGGGAATGGGACAGAGCGAAGGGGAACGGGACAGGGGGAATGGAAATGGGAATGGGGGAATGGGAATGGGAAAGGGGGAGTGGGAGCGGGGGAACGGGACAGAGGGAATGGGAGCGGGACAGGAAACAGGGGGAACAGGGGGAATGGGAACAGGACGGGGAAATGGAAATGGGAGCGGGACACGGGGAACGGGAACGGGAATGGGAATGGGGGAATGGGAACGGGACAGGGGAATGGGGACGGGACAGGGGGAATGGGAACGGGACACGAGGAACTGGACAGAGGGAATGGGAGCGGGACAGGAAACAGGGGGAACAGGGGGAATGGGAACAGGACGGGGGAATGGGAATGGGAACGGGACACGGGGAATGGGAACGGGGGAATGGGAACGGGACAGGGGAATGGGACAGAGAGAGCGGGACACAGGGAGCGGGAACAGGGCAGAGGAAACGGGACAAAGGGAATGGGACACTGGGAACGGGACAAGAGAGAACGGGACAGGGGGAACGGAGACACCGGGACAGAGGGAAAAGGAAACGGGACACGGGAACGGGACAGGAGCGGGACAGAGGGAACGGGACAAAGGGAATGGGAACGGGACAGAGGGAAAAGGAACGGGACAGAGGGAACGGGACAGGAGCGGGACAGAGGGAAAAGGAACGGGACAGGGGAACGGGACAGGAGCGGGACAGAGGGAAAAGGAACGGGACACGGGAACGGGACAGGAACGGGACAGAGGGAACGGGGCAGAGAGAACGGGGACACCGGGATCACCAGGAATGGGGGCGGGACAGAGGGAACGGGGTATCCGGGATCACCGAGAACGGGACACCGGGGATGGGGACACCGGAAAAGGGAACGGGGCATCGGGAATGGGAACGGGACACCGGGAACGAGATACGGGGACAGGATACCGGGAACAGTACAGCGGGAATGGGATGCGGGGACAGGGAACAGACACCGGGAACCGGACACCGGAACCACCGGGACCCCCCGGGCATGGGAACCCCGGGACCCCCCGGGACCACCGGGACCCCCCTCCCGCTCCTCTTCCTGCCCCTTTCCCCCTCCTTTATTTCATTTCCTTCCCAGCTTTTATTTTTTTTCACTCTTCTCCTCTTTTCCTGCCTTTTTTCTTTTCCTCCTTCCTGTTCCCGCCCCCTTTTTTCTTTCCTTTTCTCCTGTTCTTTTTTCTCCTTTTTCCATTTTATTTTTTGCCCGAATTCCCCCGGTTTTCTTCCCTTCATTCTCCCCGTCGTTTTCCATCTTTCCCAATTTCCCTCCATTTTTCCTTACCTTATTTTTTCCCTTCCTTTCACCTCCAATTTTCCCATTTTCATTTTCTTTCCCTGATTTCTCTCTATTTCCCTTGGTTTTTTTCACCTTCCTTTTCCCCCTTCTCGTCCATTTCCCCTTTTCCTAATTTCCTGTTTTTCTTCTTTCCCCCTCTTCTTTTCCATTTTTCCTTTTCTCTAATTTCCCTCTATTTTTCTTCCCTTTCTTTCCTCTCCTCCCTTTCCCCACTCTAATTTTCCCTTTTCCTTTTCTTTCTCTCATTTCCCCCCATTTTTCCCCTCCTATTTTTTTTCTCCCCCTCCCTCCAATTTTCCATTTTCCCTCTTAAAATTATCTCTATTTTTTTAAATCATTTTTTTCCTCTTTCCTTCCCCCACCTCCACTCCTGCCGAGCACCGAGGGTCCCCCAGAGGGTCTCGCTTGTCCCGGGTTAAAATTTGGAGCAAAAACGGGGTCCCGAGGGAGGGGGGTACGCGGGGGTGGACACCGCATTTTGGGGTTATTCCAGCGGGTTTTGGGGGCGCTGTCGTTTCCCCCCCGGGGGGTTTCTGCGAGCACCGGGGCTGGGGGATTTCGGGGGGTCCCCCCCCAATCTCGGCCCCTCGTTCCCCCCCTCCGCAGCCCCCCAAAGGAATGAGGTCACGTGAGGCGGGCGGGGCCTGGCGGCGGCTGGAGGTGGAAAAAAAATAAAAAAAATTAAAAAAAAAAAAAAAAAGAGGAAAAAAATAAAAAAAAAAAGAAAAAAAAAGGAGGAGGAAGGAGAAAAAAAAATAAAAAAAAAAAAAGAGGGAGGGAAAAAAAAAAAAAGAGAGAGAGAGAGTGGAGGGAAAAAAAATAATAAAATAAAATAAAAAAAAAGGGCCGCGGCCGCAGCGGCTCCCGAGCCGAGCCGAGCCGAGCCGAGCCGAGCCGAGCCGAGCCCAGCCGAGCCGAGCCCAGCCGAGCCCAGCCGAGCCCAGCCGAGCGGCGGGAGCGGAGGGGCGGCCGCGGGGCCGCCGCCACCAGGTAGGGACGCGGCCCCGGTGTCCCCCCCCGCCCCACACCGGGCCGGTACCAAAGATGGCCGATGGGCACCGGGACCCCCCCCGTGTGCCCGGGACCCCCCCGGGGCGGGAGCGGGGGCCGGGCCGCGCTGACAGCCGGCCCCGAGCACAAAGGGGCCGCCCCGGGGCCACCGGAGCCGCCCCAGCGCCGGTCCCGGCGCGGCCCCAAGGCGGCGGCAGCTGCGGGGACACAGCCGGGGACGCGCGGGGCCCTGGGCAGCCCGGGCTCGTGTCCCACCCGTGTGGCGTGTGCCCGTCCTGGTCTCCGTGTCCCTCCCGTGTCCCCCCCGTGTGTCGTGTGCCCATCCCGCTGTCCCTCCCGGTGTCCGTGTCCCTCCCGGTGTCCGTGTCCGTACCCCTGTGTCCCCTCCGTGTGTCGTGTGCCCATCCCGGTGTCCCCCCGGTGTCCGTGTCCCCCCGCCGTGTGTCAATGCCCACCCCGTGTCCCGCCCGGTGTCCGTGTCCCCCCCCGTGTGTCAATGGCCATCTCGTGTCCCTACCCCCGTGTCCCACCCGTGTGTCGTGTGCCCACCCCCGTGCCCGTGTCCCTCCCGTGTGTCCCTGTCCCCCGCGTGTCAATGGCCACCCCGTGTCAGTGTCCCCCGTGTCCCCTCCATGTGTCAGTGGCCATCCCATGTCCACGTCCCCCCGTGTCCGTGTCCATGTCCCCCCCGTGTCCATGTCCCCCCTGTGGCCGTATCCCCCGTGCCCATGTCACGCCGCTGTCCGCGCCCGTGTCCCTTCTGTCCCCCCGTGCGCCCCGTCCCCCGTGTCCCCCCGTGTCCCCCCGTGTCCCCCCGTGTCCCCCCGTGTCCCCCGTTCCTGTGTCCTCCCCGTGTCCGTGTCCCCTCCGTGCCCCTCTTGTCCATGTCCCCCCCGTTCCCGTGTCCGCCGTATTCCCTCCATGTCCCCCCTTGTCCCCCCCGTCAGTGTCCCCCCCGTGTCCCCCGTGTCCCTGTCCCCGCCTGTCACCCCCCTCGCTCCCGTCCCGCCTCCATGCCCGTGTCCATGTTCTCGTGTCCCTGTCCCCGCTCCCTTCGTGGTCACGCGTGTCCAGCTTTTCTCCCTCCCCCATCCCCCGTGGCCCCTCCGCAGCTGGGGGGGGTCCCGGGGGTCGCTCCGGGGGTGTCCCCGCTGTCCCCGCGCTGTCCCCCCGTGCCAGGCCCGGGCTGTCCCGGGCCAGTTCCCGAGCCCCGCGCTCGCCACCGCCGGGGGTCCCGCCGTGACTTTGACTCGCCCTTCCCGGCCCGGGGGGTTCGGGACGGGGCGGCCCCGGTGGCCGCGGTGGGACCGGGGCTCCTGGGGGGCTCCGGGGGGGTTCCAGGGCTTTGTTCCCCCCTCCTCCCGGTACAGGAAATCGCCGCCGCTATCGCCCGGTTTATTAGAACCGGTTTGCGCCGGTGGCTCGGGCTCCCCCCTCCCGCCACCGGCGGCTGCGAGCGCCCAAAGAGGCGAAACCCCCCCGGGCCCTGTGCCCCGGGGACAGGGCACCGCGACACCCCGACATGGGGAGGGGCTGGCAGGGACCCCCCCAATCGCCTGGGGCTGGGGAGGGCTCGGGGACATCACCCGGGGGGGTCTGGGGGGTCCCCAACCCCTCCGGGGCTCCTGGGCCCCCTTGGCTGCTGCCCCACAGCACAGCGCTGTCCCCGAGGTCCCTGTCCCAGCGGTGTCCCCACCCCTGTGGCACCTCCATCACTGTCCCAGCGGTGTCCCCAAGGTCCCCATCCCAGCGGTGTCCCCACCCCTGTGGCACCTCCATCACTGTCCCAGCGGTGTCCCCAAGGTCCCTGTCCCAGCGGTGTCCCCACCCCTGTGGCACCTCCATCACTGTCCCAGCGGTGTCCCCACCCCTGTGGCACCTCCATCCTGGTCCCAGTGGTGTCCCCAAGGTCCCCATCCCAGTGGTGTCCCCATCCCTGTGGCACCTCCATCCCAGTGGTGTCCCCATCCCTGCAGCATTTCCATCCCAGTCCCAGCAATGTCCCCATCCCTGTGCCATCCCAATGGTGTCCCCACCCCTGTGGCACCTCCATCCCAGTGCTGTCCCCAAGGTCCCCAGCCCAGTGGTGTCCCCAACCCTGCATCCCCATCCCTGTCCCAGTGATGTCCCCGTCCCTGTGGCACCTCCCTCCCGGTGCCGCTGGTGTCCCACCCCTGGTGCAGGTGTCCCCATGTGCGTGCACTGTAGCCCCTGTGTGTCCCCGTGTGTCACACGTGTGTCCCCGTGTGTCACACACATGTCCCTGTGTGTCCCCGTATGTCACACCCGTGTCCCCATATGTCACACGCGTGTCCCCATATATCACACCCGTGTCCCCATGTGTCACACTCGTGTCCCTGTGTGTCACACTCGTGTACCCGTGTGTCACACTCGTGTCCCCGTGTGTCACACGCGTGTCCCCATATGTCACACCCGTGTCCCCGTGTGTCACACTCGTGTCCCCGTGTGTCACACGCGTGTCCCCGCTGCTCCGCGGTGCCACCGCCGGTTCCCAGCCCTGCCGCCGTGCCCGCGCTCCTCTCCACGCTCCCGGTGTCCCTCTCCGCCTGTCGCCTGTCGCCTGTCCCCTGGTGGCTGTGACAATATTCCGGCTGCTCGCCAAGTGTCGCGGTTGCCATGGAAACAACAAAACCGCGGCGATTCCGGCTCCAGCGGGACCGAGGGAGCACCGGAGCGGTTCCCGAGCCCGGCCGTGCCCACCGGGCCCTGCTGGCGGCTCCTGCCCGGGGCAGGCGGCCAACGCCAGCCTGGGGATTCCCTCTAGAAAAAAAAAAAAAAAAATGGAATTTTGCCTGGAAACGGCTTTTCCATGGAACCAACCCAAAAAACACTTTTTACTTTTTTTTTGTTGTGTGTGTGTGTGCTCGCAGCCACAGGTGGGGGTTTGATGTCCCTGCTCAAAGGTGTCACAGTGTTGGCGACACCCAGAGCGGGGTGGGTGGCAGGTGACAGTCCCCACCCTGTCCCGGCCCTGCTCCCTGAGCGCATCCCGGGGTTTTCCCCGCAGGGAGGATCCGCCCGCGGCTGCTCCAAGATGCACAGAACCACCCGCATCAAGATCACGGAGCTCAACCCCCACCTGATGTGCGCCCTGTGCGGCGGCTACTTCATCGACGCCACCACCATCGTGGAGTGCCTGCACTCCTGTGAGTGTCACACGTCCCCAGGGGGGTCTGTCCCTTTGTCCCCCCGCTCACAGAGGGTCCCTCTGTCCCCACAGTCTGCAAAACCTGCATCGTTCGTTACCTGGAGACCAACAAGTACTGCCCCATGTGCGATGTGCAGGTGCACAAAACCCGGCCCCTGCTCAGCATCAGGTGAGGAGGGGGCTCCTTGGGGGCTCCTTGGGGGGCTTGGGGTCCCACAGAGCTCGAGGGGCTCAGGGGGGTCCTTGGGGTCTCCTCGAGGGCTCCTGTGTGGTAGCAGAAAGGGGGAGGGACAGGTGATCTGTGTCCAGCCCTAAACAACCTGGACCTCATCCATCATCCATCCATCCATCCATCCATCCATCCATCCATCCATCCATCATCCATCATCCATCCATCATCCATCATCCATCCATCCATCATCCATCCATCCATCCATCCATCATCCATCCATCCATCATCCATCATCCATCCATCATCCATCATCCATCCATCCATCATCCATCCATCCATCCATCCATCATCCATCCATCCATCCATCCATCCATCCATCCATCCATCATCCATCCATCATCCATCCATCCATCCATCATCCATCCATCATCCATCATCCATCCGTCCATCCATCATTCATCATCCATCCATCCATCATCCATCCATCATCCATCATCCATCCATCCATCCATCCATCATCCATCCATCCATCCATCCATCCATCCATCCATCCGTCCATCCATCCATCATCCATCCATCCATCCACCATCCATCCATCCATCCATCCATCCATCCATCCATCCATCATCCATCATCCATTCATCCATCCATCCATCCATCATCCATCATCCATCCATCATCCATCCATCCATCCATCCATCCATCCATCATCCATCCATCCATCATCCATCCATCCATCATCCATCCATCATCCATCCATCCATCCATTATCCATCCATCCATCCATCCATCCATCCATCCATCCATCCATCATCCATCCATCCATCCATCATCCATCATCCATCCATGGATTCCATCCATGCATCCATCCATCCATCCATCCATCCATCCATCCATCCATCCATCCATCCATCCATCCATCCATCCATCCATCCATCCATTTTTCCACCTTTTTTTTCCCTTTTTTCCCATTTTTTCTGGCTCTCTATGGAATATTGACACTCCCACGGCTCCTCCGGAATCTCCGGCTCTGCCTGCTGGGACGTGGTCCCAACGTGGGGGAGATTTGGGATTTTGGGATGGGGAATTGGGAATTTAGGGTTTGGGGATAGGGAACTGGAGATTTGGGATTTGGGGATAGGGAACTGGGGATTTGGGGTTTCAGGAATTGGCAATTTGGGGTTTGGAGATTTGGGATTTTGGGATGGGGAATTGGGAATTTGGGGTTTGGGAGATTTGGTGTTTTGGGATGGGGAATTGGGAATTTAGGGTTTGGGGATAGGGAACTGGAGATTTGGGATTTGGGGATAGGGAACTGGGGATTTGGGGTTTCAGGAATTGGCAATTTGGGGTTTGGAGATTTGGGATGGGGAATTGGGAATTTGGGGTTTGGGAGATTTGGGGTTTGGGGATGGGGAATTGGGAATTTGGGGTTTGGGAGATTTGGGGTTTGGGGATGGGGAATTGGAGATTTGGGATTTGGGGATAGGGAACTGGGGATTTGGGGTTTCAGGAATTGGCAATTTGGGGTTTGGAGATTTGGGATTTTGGGATGAGGAACTGGGAATTTGGGGTTTGGGAGATTTGGTGTTTTGGGATGGGGAATTGGGAATTTAGGGTTTGGGGATAGGGAACTGGAGATTGGGATTTGGGGACAGGGAACTGAGGATTTGGAGTTTCAGGAATTGGGGATTTGGGGTTTCAGGAATTGGGGATTTGGGGTTTGGGGATTTGGAGTTTGGGAGATTTGGGGTTTGGGGATAGGGAACTGAGGATTTGGGGTTTCAGGAACTGGGGATTTGGGGTTTGGGGAATTTGGGGTTTCAGGAATTGGGGATTTGGGGTTTGAGAGATTTGAAGTTTTGGGATGGAGAACTGGGAATTTAGGGTTTGGGGATAAGGAACAGGAGATTTGGGATTTAGGAGATTTGGGGTTTTGGGCTGGGGAATTGAGAATATAGGGTTTGGGGAATTGGAGAACTGGAGATTTGGGGTTTGGAGGATTGGGGATTTGGGTAATAGGGAGATTTGGACTTTTGGGATGGGGAATTGGGGTGGAGAATTGAGGATTTGGGGTGGAGAACTGGGGATTTGGGGAATTGGGGATTTGGGATTTGGGATGGGAATTTTCCAGAAGAGAGCTGGGGGAAGCAGAGTCCCCGTGGTGCCAGGCACAGAGTGTTCCCAAATCCCGCTGATTTCTCCCACTTTTTCCATTTTCCCATTTCCAGGTCGGACAAAACCCTCCAGGACATCGTGTACAAACTGGTCCCGGGGCTTTTCAAAGGTGCAGCCAAGGATGGGGAGGATTCGGGAATTCGGGAATTATTTGGGAATTTGGGAATTTGGGAATTCGGGAATTATTTGGGAATTCAGGAATTTGGGAATTTGGGAATCGCGTTTGTAACTCGCTCCCATCCCCCTGAAGCCTTTTCCAGGATTTCCTATTCCCACGGTGTCCATCCCAAATTTTGGGAGGATCTGGGATCAGGAGCTCTGGATCTGCTCCGAGCTCCTCGGGATGGGGGCAGGGCAGGATTTGGGGTGTGGGGATCCCAAATCCTCAGGATTGGCGCCACTCCGGGATTTATGGGATTGTTCATGCTGGAGCTCCCATGGGAATTCCCTGGGAATTGTGGGGTGTCCTCATTCTGGGATTTATGGAATTGTTCCAATGGGAATTCCCTGGGAATTGTGGGGTGTCCTCATTTTGGGATTTATGGGATTGCTCCAATGGGAATTCCCTGGGAATTGTGGGGTGTCCTCATTCTGGGATTTATGGGATTGCTCCAATGGGAATTCCCTGGGAATTGTGGGGTGTCCTCATTCTGGGATTTATGGGATTGCTCCAATGGGAATTCCCTGGGAATTGTGGGGTGTCCTCATTCTGGGATTTATGGAATTGTTCCAATGGGAATTCCCTGGGAATTGTGGGGTGTCCCCCTGTGTCCCCTTGCTGTCACTGCCCTGGTTGTGGCGCTGTCCCTGCTCACATCCCTGTCCCTGTCCCTGTCCCTGTCCCTGTCCCATCCCTGTCCCTGTCCCTGTCCCTGTCCCTGTCCCTGTCCCATCCCTGTCCCTGTGTCCCTGTGTCCCTGTCCCTGTCCCATCCCATTTCCTGTCCCTGGGTCCCCTGTCCCTGTCCCATTCCTGTCCCTGTCCCTGTCCCTGTCCCTGTTCCCCTGTCCCTGTCCCGTCCCTGTCCCTGTCCCTGTCCCTGTTCCCTGTCCCTGTTCCCTGTTCCCTGTCCCATTCCCCTGTCCCTGTCCCTGTCCCTGTCCCATTCCTGTCCCTGTCCCTGTGTCCCGTCCCTGTCCCCATCCCTGTCCCTGTCCCTGTCCCTGTCCTGTCCCCATCCCTGCCCCATCCCTGTCCTCCCCCTGTCCCTGTCCCCATCCCTGTCCCTGTCCCTGTCCCCACAGATGAGATGAAGAGGAGACGTGATTTCTACACCACCTACCCGGTGGCGGAGGGTGAGTGTCACAATGTCACAGGTCACAATGTCACAATGTCACTGTGTTAGTGTCACAGTGTCACCATCACAGTGTCACAATGTCACAGTGTCACCATCACAGTGTCACAGTGTCACCATCACAGTGTCACTATGTCACAGGGTCACAATGTCACCATCACAGTGTCAATGTCACAGTGTCACAGGTCATAATGTCAGGGTGTCACAATGTCACAGTATCACAGAGTCACAGTGTCACTGTCACAGTGTCAGTGTCAGTGTCACAGTGTCAATGTCACAATCTAAAAAAAAGGGTCACAGTGTCACATGTCACAGTGTCACAGTGTCAGTGTCACAATGTCACAATGGCACTACGTCACAGGGTCACAGTGTCACTGTCACACAGTCATTGTCACAGTGTCACAGTGTCAGTGTCAATGTCACAGTCTAACAGGGTCACAGTGTCACCGTGTTACAGGGTCAATGTCACAGTGTCACAATGTCACCATATCACAGTGTCAGTGTCCTAGTGTCACAGTGTCACGGTGTCAGTGTCCCAGTGTCACAGTGTCACAATGTCACAGTGTCACAGTGTCACAATGTCACTGTGTCACAGTGTCACGGTGTCAATGTCCCTGTCACAGTGTCACAGTGTCAGTGTCACAGCATCACGGTGTCAGTGTCCCTGTCACAGTGTCACAATGTCACAGTGTCACAATGTCGCAGTGTCACAGTGTCACAGCTTCACGGTGTCAGTGTCACAGTGTCACAGTGTCACAGCGTCACGGTGTCAGTGTCACAGTGTCACAGTGTCACAGTGTCACAATGTCACAATGTCGCAGTGTCACAGTGTCACAGCTTCACGGTGTCAGTGTCACAGTGTCACAGTGTCACAGCGTCACGGTGTCAGTGTCCCTGTCACAATGTCACAGTGTCACAGCTTCACGGTGTCAGTGTCCCTGCCACAGTGTCACAATGTCACAGTGTCACAATGTCACAGTGTCACAGTGTCGCAGCTTCACGGTGTCAGTGTCACAGTGTCACAGTGTCACAGCGTCACGGTGTCAGTGTCCCTGTCACGGTGTCACGGTGTCCCAGCCCGGGGCTGTGTCCCGCTGTCCCCAGCCGTGTCCCTGTCCCCGCAGTTCCGCTGGGCGCGCAGGAGGAGCGCGGCGAGGCGGCCGAGCGGGAGCGGGAGCGGCAGCGGGAGCGGGGGGCGGTGCCCGAGGACGAGATCGTCAGTCTGTCCATCGAGTTCCACCGCGACCCCAGGTACGGACCCGACCCAGCTACGGCCCGGGGGTCCCGGTACCGCCCGGGGATCCCGGTACCGCCCGGGGCTGCGGTCAGGAAGGGGCTCCCACCCTCCTCCCGCTCCCGGAATCCGGGAATGGTTGGGGTTGGAGGGGACCTGGAAGTTGTCACCTCCTCCCACCGTCCCTGAGGTGGTGGCAGCTGAGAGCCCCTGCCCAGGATGCTGCAGGGGACAGGAGCGCCCAACGCCCTGAATCCCAGCAGTGTGATCCCTGATCCCAGTCTGACCCCGATCCCTGATCCCAGTCTGACCCCTGATCCCAACATGATCCCTAGTCCCAGTGTGATCCCTGATCCCCAATCTCTGATCCCAGTCTGATCTCTGATCCCAGCGTGATCCCTGATCCCAGTCTGATCCCTGATCCCAACATAATCCCTAGTCCCAGTGTGATCCCTGATCCCAGTCTGATCCCTGATCCCAACATAATCCCTAGTCCCAGTGTGATCACTGATCCCCAATCCCCGATCCCAGATCCCCGATCTCTGATCCCGGTGTGATCCCCGATCCCAGTGTGATCCCCGATCCCAGATCCCCGATCTCTGATCCCGGTGTGATCCCAGAACCCTGATCTCTGATTCCCGTGTGATCCCTGATCCCAGTGTGATCCCTGATCCCCAACCCCTGATCCCAGATCTCTGATCCCCATGTAATCCCTGATCCCAGTGCGATCCCCAATTCCTGATCCCAGCGTGCTCCCTGATCCCACATGATCCCAGATCCCAGTGTGATCCCTGATCCCAATGTGATCCCTGATTCCCAATCCCTGATCCCCGATCCCAGATCTCTGATCCCAGTGTGTTCCCCAATCCCTGATCCCAGATCCCAGTGTGATCCCTGATCCCAGCTGTGTCACCCCTGTGCTCCTGCTGTTGCTGGCGGCCCCAGGGATGTCCCTGGTGCCCGGAGCAGCATTCCAGAGGGATCCAGAGAGATCCAGAGGGACCCAGAGGGACCCAGAGGGACCCAGAGGGATCCAGAGGGATCCGGAGGGACCCAGAGGGATCCAGAGGGATCCGGAGGGGCCCAGAGGGATCTGGAGCCCTGGGGATGTCGGTGCCTGTGCCGGGCTGAGCCCGGGATGTCCCCCCATGTCCCCCCATGTCCCCCCTTTTCCCTCTCCCCTTTCCCACATTCCCTGTCCCGTGTCCCTCCCCAGCGAGGAGCAGAAAGGCGCCGAGGAGAACGGGGACCTGGACAAGGACAAGGTGAGACTGTGGTGGCACTGTGGTGACACTGTGGTGACACTGTGGTGACACTGTGGTGGCACTGTGGTGGCACTGTGGTGGCACTCAGCCCTCGGTGCACAGCTGCCCTGGGGGGAACAGGGCACCCCAAACCCCGGGTCACCCAGCAGGCGGGACACCCCAAATCCAGGACACCACAAATATGGGACACCCAAACCCGGGACACCCCAAACTGGGGACTCCACTCAGGAATGCCCCCAAACCTGGGACACCCCAAACCCCAGACCCCAAAACTCAGGACTCCCCAATCCCAGGACACCCCAAACCCCAGACACCCTAAACCCTCGCACACCCCAAACCCGGGATAGGCAACAGGTGGGACACCCCAAACCCCAGACACCCCAAACCCTGGGATCCCCCAAACCCAGGAATCCCCCCAAATCCTGAGATCCCCCCAAGCCCTGGGATCCCCTGAAACCCAGGACACCCCAAACCCAGTTCACCCCAAACCCCAGACACCCCAAACCGTGGGATCCCCCAAACCCAGGACACCCCAAACCCAGTTCACCCCAAACCCCAGACACCTCAAACCCTGGGACTCCCCCAAACCTAGGACACCTCAAACCCAGGACACCCCAAACCCTGCACACCCCAAGCCCTGGGATCCCCCAAACCCAGGGCACCCTAAACCCAGGAATCCCCCTAAACCCAGGACATCCCAAACCCCAAACCCAGGACACCCCAAACCCCAGACACCCCAAACCCCAGACACCCCAAGCCCCGAGATCCCCCAAACCCAGGACACCCCAAACCCAGGACACCTCAAACCAGGACACCCCAAACTCTGCACACCCCAAACCCTGGGACTCCCCCAAACCCAGGACACCCCAAACCCGGGATCCCCTCAAACCCAGGACACCCCAGACCCCAAAGCCAGGACACCCCAAACCCCAAACCCAGGACACCCAAGACCCCAAACCCAGGACACTCCAAGCCCTGGGATCCCCCAAACCCGGGATCCCCCCAAACCCAGGACACCCCAAACCTCAAACCTGGGGCACCCCAAATCCCAAAGCCAGGACACCCCAATGCCAGGACACCCCAAAGCCAGGACACCCCAAACCCCAGACTCCCCAGGCCCTGGGATCCCCTCAAACCCAGGGCACCCCAAACCCAGGACACCCCAAACCCAGGGCCCCCCAAACCCCAAACTCAGGACACCCCAGACCCCAAACTCAGACACCGCAAGCCCTGGGATCCCCCCAAACCCAGGATCCCTCCAAACCCAGGACACCCCAAACACAGCGATCCCCAAGCCCTGGGATCCCCCAACACCAGGATACCCCAAACCCCAAACCCAGGACCCCCCAGACCCCAAACCCGGGACACCCCAAACCCGGGATCCCCCCAAACCCAGGGCACCCCAAACCCTGCACACCCCAAACCCAGGACACCCCAAACCCTGGGATCCCCCAAACCCAGGACACCCAAGACCCCAAAGCCAGGATACCCCAAACCCTGCACACCCCAAACCCAGGACACCCCAGACCCCAAACCCTGGGATCCCCCAGACCCAGGACATCCCAAACCCCGTGCCCCCACCCGTGGCAGGCCCCGCCGTGCCCCCCGGGCCCCGCGCTGCGGTTCCTGCGCTGCCCGGCCGCCATGACCGTGCTGCACCTGGCCAAGTTCCTGCGCAACAAGATGGACGTGCCCAGCAAGTACCGGGTGAGCAGCGGGAATACCGGGAATGGGGACGGGAATGACAGGGAACGGGGATGGGAACGGGAATGACGGGAATGGGAACGGGAATGACAGGGAACGGGAATGAAAGAGAACGGGAACGGGAATGACCGGGAACGGGAACGGGAATGACCGGGAACGGGAACGGGAATGACCGGGAATGGGAACGGGAATGACCGGGAACGGGAACGGGAACGGGAATACCGGGAATGGGAACGGGAACGGGAATACCGGGAGACCGGGAATGGGAACGGGAATGACCGGGAACGGGAATGGGGACGGGAATGACCGGGAACGGGAACGGGAATGGCCGGGAATGGGAACGGGAATGACAGGGAACGGGAACGGGAACGGGAATGGGAACGGGAACGGGAATGACCGGGAACGGGAATGGGGACGGGAATGACCGGGAATGGGAACGGGAATGACAGGGAACGGGAACGGGAACGGGAATGACCGGGAATGGGAACGGGAATGACAGGGAATGGGGATGGGAACGGGAATGACCGGGAACGGGAACGGGAATGACAGGGAACGGGAATGGGAACGGGAATGACCGGGGACGGGGACGGGAATGACAGGGAATGGGGATGGGGATGGGGATGGGGATGGGGATGGGGATGGGGATGGGAACAGGAACAGGAACAGGAACGAGAACGGGAACGGGAATGACCGGGAACGGGGATGGGGATGGGGATGGGAATGGGAATGACCGGGAATGGGAACGGGAACGGGGATGGGGATGGGAATGGGAACGGGAATGACGGGGAAAAATTTGGAACGGGAATGGGAACGGGAATGACCAGGAACGGGAACGGGGAAGGGGATGGGGATGGGAACAACTGGAAATGGGAATGGGAATGGGAACGGGGATGGGGGTGGGAATGGGAATGGGAATGTGAATGGGAATGGGGAGGGGGATGGGAATGGGAGCGGGAACGGGGGAACTGGAACGGTTGGAATGGTCAGGAACTGGCGGGAATGAACAGAACGGCCGGGAATGGTTGGGAATAGTTGGGAAATGTTGGGAATGTCTGGGAATGGTTGGGAATGGTCGGGAATGGATCCATCCTTTCCTGGGTTTGGATCCATCCTTTCCCTGGGTTTGGATCCATCTTTCCCTGGTTTGGATCCATCCTTTCCCTGGGTTTGGATCCATCCTTTCCCTGGATCTGTCTCATCCTTTCCCTGGGTTTGGATCCATCTTTCCTGGGTTTGGATCCATCCTTTCCTGGGTTTGGATCCATCCTTCCCCTGGTTTGGATCCATCCTTTCCCTGGGTTTGGATCCATCTTTCCCTGGTTTGGATCCATCTTTCCCCTGGGTTTGGATCCATCCTTTCCCTGGATCTGTCTCCATCCTTTCCCTGGTTTGGATCCATCTTTCCCTGGTTTGGATCCATCCTTTCCTGGGTTTGGATCCATCCTTCCCCTGGTTTGGATCCATCCTTTCCTGGGTTTGGATCCATCTTTCCTGGGTTTGGATCCATCCTTCCCCTGGGTTTGGATCCATCCTTTCCCTGGTTTGGATCCATCCTTTCCCTGGGTTTGGATCCATCCTTCCCCTGGGTTTGGTTCCATCCTTCCCTGGTTTGGATCCATCTTTCCCCTGGGTTTGGATCCATCCTTTCCCTGGATCTGTCTCCATCCTTTCCCTGGTTTGGATCCATCTTTCCTGGGTTTGGATCCATCCTTTCCCTGGGTTTGGATCCATCTTTCCTGGGTTTGGATCCATCCTTCCCCTGGGTTTGGATCCATCTTCCCCTGCGTTTGGATCCATCTTTCCCTGGTTTGGATCCATCCTTTCCCTGGTTTGGATCCATCCTTTCCCTGGGTTTGGATCCATCCTTTCCCTGGGTTTGGATCCATCCTTTCCCTGGGTTTGGATCCATCCTTTCCCTGGATCTGTCTCCATCCTTTCCCTGGATCTGTCTCCATCCTTTTCCTGGGTTTGGATCCATCCTTTCCCTGGATCTGTCTAATCCTTTCCCTGGATCTGTCTAATCCTTTCCCTGGATCTGTCTCCATCCTTTCCCTGGGTTTGGATCCATCCTTCCCCTGGTTTGGATCCATCCTTTCCTGGGTTTGGATCCATCCTTCCCCTGGTTTGGATCCATCCTTTCCCTGGATCTGTCTCCATCCTTTCCCTGGGTTTGGATCCATCTTTCCCCTGGGTTTGGATCCATCCTTTCCCTGGATCTGTCTCCATCCTTTCCCTGGTTTGGATCCATCTTTCCCTGGTTTGGATCCATCTTTCCCCTGGGTTTGGATCCATCCTTTCCCTGGGTTTGGATCCATCTTTCCTGGGTTTGGATCCATCCTTCCCCTGGGTTTGGTTCCATCCTTCCCTGGTTTGGATCCATCTTTCCCTGGGTTTGGATCCATCCTTTCCCTGGTTTGGATCCATCTTTCCCTGGGTTTGGATCCATCCTTTCCTGGGTTTGGATCCATCCTTTCCCTGGGTTTGGATTCATCCTTTCCCTGGATCTGTCTCCATCCTTTCCCTGGGTTTGGATTCATCCTTTCCCTGGTTTGGATCCATCTTTTCCTGGTTTGGATCCATCCTTCCCATCCTCTCCCTGCAGGTGGAGGTGCTGTACGAGGACGAGCCCCTGAAGGAGTATTACACCCTGATGGACATCGCCTACATCTACCCCTGGAGGAGGGTGAGCAGCGGGAGACGGGAAATCGGGAAAATACCGGCTGGGAATGCTGGGAATGGCTGTGCTGGGAATGCTGGGAATGGCTGTGCTGGAAAAAAATGGGAAAGTCTGTACTGGGAACGCTGGGAATGGCTGTGCTGGGGAAAAAAATGGGAAAATCTATCCTGGGGGAACTGGGAAAATCTACACTGGGAAAACTGTGAAAGTCTGTGCTGAGAATACTGGGAAAATCTATACTGGAAAAAAAAGGGAAAATCTGTGCTGGGAATGCTGGGAATGTCTGTGCTGGGAGTGCTGGGAATGCCTGTGCTGGGAATACTGGGAAAATCTATACTGGAAAAAAAAAGGGAAAATCTGTGCTGGGAATACTGGGAATGTCTGTGCTGGGAATACTGGGAATGCCTGTGCTGGGAATGCTGGGAATGCCTGTGCTGGGAATACTGGGAATGGCTGTGCTGGGAATACTGGGAATGGCTGTGCTGGGAATGCTGGGAATGTCTGTGCTGGGAATACTGGGAATGTGCTGGGAGTGCTGGGAAAGTCTGTGCTGGGAATGCTGGGAAAATCTATACTGGAAAAAAATGGGAAAATCTGTGCTGGGAATGCTGGGAATGTCTGTGCTGGGAATACTGGGAATGTGCTGGGAATACTGGGAAAATTTATACTGGAAAAAATGGGAAAATCTGTGCTGGGAATACTGGGAATGTCTGTGCTGGGAATGCTGGGAAAGTCTGTGCTGGGAATGCTGGGAATGTCTGGGAATGCTGGGAATGTCTGTGCTGGGAATACTGGGAATGTGCTGGGAATGCTGGGAATGGCTGTGCTGGGAATACTGGGAATGTCTGTGCTGGGAATGCTGGGAATGTCTGTGCTAGGAATGCTGGGAAAATTTATACTGGAAAAAATGGGAAAATCTGTGCTGGGAATACTGGGAATGTCTGTGCTGGGAGTACTGGGAATGTCTGTACTGGGAATGCTGGGAATGTCTGTGCTGGGAATAGTGGGAATGTCTGTGCTGGGAATACTGGGAAAATTTATACTGGAAAAAAAGGGAAAATCTGTGCTGGGAATACTGGGAATGTCTGTACTGGGAATGCTGGGAATGTCTGTGCTGGGAATAGTGGGAAAATCTGTACTGGGAATACTGGGAATATCTATACTGGGAAAATGGGAAAATCTCTGCTGGGAATACTGGGAGAATCTGTGCTAGGAATACTGGGGAAATCCTCTGGGAATACTGGGAAAATCTATACTGGGAATACTGGGAGAATCTCTGCTGGGAAAACTGGGAAAATCTGTGCTGGGAAAAGTGGGAAAACCTGTACTAGAAAAAAAAAAAAACCTGGGAAAATCTGTCCTGGGGAAATCTGGGAATATTTATACTGGGGAAAAATGGGAAAATCTGTGATGGGAATACTGGGAGAATTTTGGCTGGGAATACTGGGAACACTGGGGACATCTGTACTAGGGAAAAAAAAACCTGGGAAAATCTATCCTGGGGAAACTGGGAAAATCTGGCCTTTGGGGGATAAAACTGGGAGTATCTGTACTGGGAAAACTGGGAAAATGTGTACTGGGAAAACTGGGAATGTCTGTGCTGGGAAAACCAGGAATATCTGTTCTAGGGAAAAAATTGGGAAAATCTATTCTGGGAGAAACTGGGGAAATCTGTCCTGGGAAAACCGGGGAAATCTGGTCTTTGGGGGATAAAATCTGGAATATCTGTACTGGGAAAACTGGGAAAATCTGTGCTGGGGGGAAAAAAAATGGGAAAATCTGTTCTGGGGGAGGATTTCCCATAACAAATCCCAGAGCGGGGGGATTTTCCTGACCCGGTGGCTCCGGGTGGGATTCTCGGGGGCTTGGGGGTGGTGGCAGTGCCCGTGTCCCCATGGTGTCCCCAAGGGTTTGGGGGTGGCAGTGTCAGTGTCCCCGAGGATTTGGGGGGTGGCAGTGGCAGTGTCCCGGGTGGATGGGGAGGAGGTGGTGGCAGTGTCAAGTGTCCCCATGGTGTCCCCAGGGGTTTGGTGGGTGGCAGTGCCAATGTCCCCGAGGATTTGGGGGTGGCAGTGCCGGTGTCCCCAGTGGATGAGGGGTGGCAGTGCCAGTGTCCCCACGGTGTGCCCAGGGGTTTGGGGGTGACAGTGTCAGTGTCCCCAGTGGATGAGGGGTGACAGTGTCAGTGTCCCCATGGTGTCCCTGGGAAGGGAGGTGGCAGTGCCGGTGTCCCCAGAGGTTTGGGGGTGTCAGTGCCGGTGTCCCCAGTGGATGGGGAGGAGGTGGTGGCAGTGCCAGTGTCCCCACCGTGTCCCCAGGGGTTTGGGGGTGGCAGTGCCGGTGTCCCCGGTGGATGAGGGGTGGTGGCAGTGCCAGTGTCCCCACCCTGTCCCCAGGGGTTTGGTGGGTGGCAGTGTCAGTGTCCCCGAGGATTTGGGGGTGGCAGTGCCAGTGTCCCTGGTGGATGGGGAGGGGATGGTGGCAGTGCCAGTGTCCCCATGGTGTCCCCAAGGGTTTGGGGGTGACAGTGCCAGTGTCCCCAGAGGTTTGGGGGGTGGCAGTGCCGGTGTCCCCAGTGGATGGGGAGGGGATGGTGGCAGTGCCGGTGTCCCCACGGTGTGCCCAGGGGTTTGGGGGTGGCAGTGCCAGTGTCCCCGAGGATTTGGGGATGGCAGTGCCCGTGTCCCCATGGTGTCCCCAAGGGTTTGGGGGTGACAGTGTCAGTGTCCCCATGGTGTCCCTGGGAAGGGAGGTGGCAGTGTCAGTGTCCCCATGGTGTCCCCAGGGGTTTGGGGGTGGCAGTGCCAGTGTCTCCGCGGTGTCTGTGGGATTTGGGGGGTGGCAGTGCCAGTGTCCCTGGTGGATGGGGAGGAGGTGGTGGCAGTGCCAGTGTCCCCACGGTGTCCCCAGGGGTTTGGGGGTGACAGTGCCGGTGTCCCCGGTGGATGGGGGGTGGTGGCAGTGTCAAGTGTCCCCACCCTGTCCCCAGGGGTTTGGTGGGTGGCAGTGTCAGTGTCCCCGAGGATTTGGGGGTGGCAGGTCCGGTGTCCCCATGGTGTCCCTGGGAAGGGAGGTGGCAGTGCCAGTGTCCCCATGGTGTCCCCAAGGGTTTGGGGGTGACAGTGTCAGTGTCCCCAGTGGATGAGGGGTGACAGTGTCAGTGTCCCCATGGTGTCCCTGGGAAGGAAGGTGGCAGTGCCGGTGTCCCCAGAGGTTTGGGGGTGTCAGTGCCAGTGTCCCTGGTGGATGGGGAGGAGGTGGTGGCAGTGCCGGTGTCCCCATGGTGTCCCCAAGGGTTTGGGGGTGTCAGTGCCGGTGTCCCTGGTGGATGGGGTTTGGGGGTGGCAGTGCCAGTGACCCCATGGTGTCCCCAGGGGTTTGGGGGTGGCAGTGCCAGTGTCCCCACGGTGTGCTCAGGGGTTTGGGGGTGACAGTGCCAATGTCCCCAAGGATTTGGGGGTGGCAGTGCCAGTGTCCCCATGGTGTCCCCAAGGGTTTGGGGGTGGCAGTGCCGGTGTCCCCAGTGGATGAGCGGTGGCAGTTCCAGTGTCCCCATGGTGTCCCTGGGAAGGGAGGTGTCAGTGCCGGTGTCTCCAGTGGATGGGGAGGAGGTGGTGGCAGTGCCGGTGTCCCCACCGTGTCCCCAGGGGTTTGGGGGTGGCAGTGCCAGTGACCCCACGGTGTCTGTGGGATTTGGGGGGTGGCAGTGCCAGTGTCCCTGGTGGATGCGGAGGAGGTGGTGGCAGTGCCGGTGTCCCCATGGTGTCCCCAGGGGTTTGGGGGTGACAGTGCCGGTGTCCCCGCGGTGTCTGTGGGATTTGGGGGGGTGGCAGTGCCAGTGTCTCCGCGGTGTCCCCGCGATATCTGTGGGATTTTGGGGGGTGTCCCCGCGGTGTCCCCGCGGTGTCTGTGGGATTTGGGGGGGTGTCCCCGCCGTGTCCCCGCGGTGCTGGCAGTGCCGGTGTCCCCGCGGTGTCTGTGGCACTTGGGGGGTGTCCCCGCGGTGTCCCCGCGGTGCTGGCAGTGCCGCTGTCCCCGCGCGGTGCCAGCCGTGCCCCGTGTCCCCAGACCGGTCCCCTGGCGCTCAAGTACCGCGTCCAGCCCGCCTGCAAGCGGCTCCGGCTGTGCCCGGCCGTGCCACCCTCCGAGGGCACCAACACCAGCGGCGCCTCCGAGTGCGAGTCGGGCAGCGACAAAGCGCAGAGCCCCGGGCTGGCATCGCCCCCCGGGCTGGCATCGCCCCCCGGGCCCGCCCTCAACGGCTCCGCCTCGAACTGTCACCCGCTGCCACCCAATTGTCACCCGATGCCGCCCACTTGTCACCCGCTGCCACCCGCCCGCGGCCGCAAAACCGCCCTGAACGGCAGCGCGGGCTCGGCCCTGAGCTAAAACCCTCCTGGGACTCGAAAAATCCTCCTGGGACTCTGAAAAACCCTCCTGGGACTCAAAAAAATCATCCTGGGACTCAAAAAAATCATCCTGGGACTCTGAAAAAATCATCCTGGGACTCTGGAAAATCATCCTGGGACCCTCCTGGGACTCCGAAAAATCATCCTGGGACTCCGAAAAATCCCCATGGGACTAAAAAAATCATCCTGGGACTCAAAAAAATCATCCTGGGACTCTGAAAAATCATCCTGGGACTCCGAAAAATCCCCATGGGACTCCAAAAAAATCATCCTCGGACTCCGAAAAATCGTCCTGGGACTCAAAAAAATCATCCTGGGACTCTGAAAAATCATCCTGGGACTCCGAAAAATCGTCCTGGGACTCAAAAAAATCATCCTGAGACTCGGAAAAATCCTCCTGGGACTCAAAAAAATCATCCTGGGACTCAAAAAAATCATCCTGGGACTCCGAAAAACTCTGCAGGGGCTGCTAAAAATCATCCTGGGATTGCTAAAAATCCTCCTGGAATTCCCGCAGACCCTCTAGGGATGCTGGAGATTCACGAGAGGTCCCTAAAAAAATCCTCCAGATCCTCCAGGGATCCCTAAAAAATCCTCCAGGAATCTTATGGATCCTCCAGGGATTCCTCCAGATCCTCTAGGGGTTCCTGAAATTCCTCCTGGGATTCCTGAAAATCCTCCAGGGATCCTGCAGACCCTCCAGGGATTCCTAAAACCCCTGGATTAGGGATTAGGGATTCCCAAAACCCCTCCAGGTGTTCCCGAAGGGGGATTCCCATGGAGAATTCCTTGCAGAGCTCTATAAATACCTTTGTGTACATAGGGAGACAGAGAGCAGAGTTCTACGGACTTATTTTCTAATTTAAAAGCTCAAAGAAGACACAGAAATGGCGGTGGATATTTTTAAATCTGTTTTTTTTTGTTTGTTTGGGTTTTGTTTCTTTTTGTTTGTTTGTTTGTTTGTTTTGGGTTTTTTTTTGGTGTTGTTGTTGTTGTTGTATGTTTGTTTTGGGGGTTTTTTTGTGTGTGTGTGCGTGTGTTGTTTTGTTTGGGTTTTTTTTTTGGGGGGGGTTGGGTTTGAGGTTTGGGTTTGGAAGCTGCATTGCCCCTCCCCCCGTCCCACCCCCATTCCCATTCCCCCATTCCCATTCCCATTCCCATTCCCATTCCCATCCCCATTCCCATTCCCATTCCCATCCCCATTCCCATTCCCATCCCCATTCCCATTCCCATTCCCATTCCCACCCTCATTCCCAAATTCCCCCATTCCCATCCCCATTCTCCCATTCCCATTCCCATTCCCATTCCCATTCCCATTCCCATCCCCATTCCCATTCCCATCCCCATTCCCATTCCCAGTTCCCAGTTCCCATTTCCCATTCCCATTCCCAGTTCCCATTCCCATCCCATTTCCCATTCCCATCCCCATTCCCATTCCCACCCTCATTCCCAAATTCCCCCATTCCCGTTCCCATTCTCATTCCCATTCCCATTCCCATTCCCATTCCCATCCCCATTCCCATTCCCATTCCCATTCCCATTCCCACATTCCCATCCCCATCCCCATTCTCCCATTCCCATTCCCACCCTCATTCCCAAATTCCCCATTCCCATTCCCATCCCCATTCCCATTCCCATTCCCATTCCCATTCCCACCCTCATTCCCAAATTCCCCCATTCCCATTCCCATCCCCATTCCCATTTTTCCATCCCCATTCCCATTCCCCATTCCCATTCCCATTCCCATTCCCATTCCCATCCCATTTTCCCATTCCCAAATTCCCCCATCCCCATTCCCATCCCATTTTCCCATTCCCATCCCATTTTCCCATTCCCATTCCCATTCCCATTCCCATCCCCATTCCCATTCCCAATTTTCCCGAAGTTTTTTTCCTCCTCCTCCTCCCCACCCGTGGCCGTGGCTGCAGATCTGAGGGTCGAGCACAGAAACCAAAAACCCCAAAACCCCCAAAAACCCCAGATCTGCCCCTCAGCCTGGCCAGGCTCTGCTGCTGGGTTTTATTTCCCATTTTTGTGCCTTTTTTTGCTGTTCCTTCGGGATTTTCCCTCCCCAGCAGTTCCTGGATCTCACCCCAGCCGAATTTTGGGGGATTTCTTTGTTTTCCCTCCGGCTTCTGGCCACAGTTTTGGGCTAAGCCTCGCACAGACTCTGCCCTTCTGCACAATAAATCCGTTTTTTTGGGGGGCGTTTTCCTCCGGCTTGGTGGTGGCAGCACAAAATTCCCCCCCGGAAGATTTTCTCTCCCTCGAGGTCCTGACAGCTCCAGGGAAATTTGGGGGGCACCCAAACGGTCGGGATGGAGCTGCTCCCTGCTCCCCACCTTCCCCAGAGCTGGTTTTATAATTTTTTTTTTTTTTTTGTGTGTGTCTTGTCCTTCCCACCCTCTCCTCCTGCCCTCACAGTGCGTTTGTAATAAAAGAAAATGTGAAAAAAAAATCAGATTTCAGTGTCTTTAGCCATGAGGGGCTGGGCTCTGTCCCCTCTGTCCCCTCTGTCCCCTCTGTCCCCTGTCCCTCTCCAGGCTGGGGGTCTCTGGGGGGTTTTGGGGTCTCTGGAGTGGGTTTTGGGGTCTCTGGAGGGGTTTTGGGGTCTCTGTTTGTGTCACCCTGACCCCATTTTCTTCCTGTAAACAGGGCCAGGCTGGGCTGGGGCGTGATTTGGGTTTGGGTTTGGGTTTAGGTTTAGGTTTGGGGTTTAAGCTTAGGTTTAGGTTTGGCTTTGGGTTTGGGTTTGTGTTTGGGTTTAGGTTTGGGGTTTAAGCTTAGGTTTAGGTTTGGGTTTGGGTTTGGGTTTAGGTTTAGGTTTGGGTTTGGGTTTAGGTTTAGGTTTAGGTTTAGGTTTAGGTTTGGGTTTAGGTTTGGGTTTAGGTTTAGGTTTGGATTTGGGTTTAGGTTTGGGCTTGTGTTTGGGTTTGTTTGGGTTTGTGTTTGGGTTTAGGTTTAGGTTTGTGTTTGGGTTTAGGTTTGGGTTTTGGGTTTGTGTTTGGGTTTGGGTTTAGGTTTAGGTTTGGGTTTGAGGTTTGGGTTAAGGTTTAGGTTTGGGTTTGGGTTTGGGTTTAGGTTTGGGTTTGTGTTTGGGTTTGGGGTTTGGGTTTAGGTTTAGGTTTGGGTTTAGGTGTGTTGATGTCAGGTTTCCCTCTCAGTACACACCAGACCACTCCATGTGTTCAGATCACGTTTAATGTCCTGGAACAATCCCAATCTCTGGGAACAATCCCAATCTCTGGGAACAATCACAATCTCTGGGAACAATCCCAATATCTGGGAACAATCACAATCTCTGGGAACAATCCCAATCTCTGGGTTTTGTCCTTGGTTCAACATTTGGAAACCTCAGGTCTGGCTTTGGGAATGAGCAAACGCTGAAGGGGCGACTGCCCAGAGTGTCCTGAGAAACCCCACAGAGCCCAGACCCCACAGAGCCCAAACCCCACAGAGCCCAAACCCCACAGAGCCCAAACCCCAGAGAGCCCTGACCCCACAGAGCCCAGACCCCACAGAGCCAAACCCCACAGAGCCCAGACCCCACAGAGCCCAAACCCCACAGAGCCCAAACCCCACAGAGCCTCCTGACAAACCCCACAGAGCCCAAACCCCACAGAGCACAAACCCCACAGAGCCCAGACCCCACAGAGCCCAAAACCCACAGAGCCCAAATCCCACAGAGCACAAACCCCACAGAGCCCAGACCCCACAGAGCCCAAAACCCACAGAGCCTCCTAAGAAATCCCACAGAGCCCAAAACCCACAGAGCCTCCTGAGAAATCCCACAGAGCCCAAAACCCACAGAGCCTCCTGAGAAATCCCACAGAGCCCAAATCCCACAGGTCTCTCCATCCCAAACCCCACAGGCTCCCCAGTCCCAGGGGTGCTCACACCTCCTGGCAATCCCAAACCCCTCTATCTAATCCCAAACCCCTCAATCCAATCCCAAATCCCTCAATCCAACCCCAAACCCCTCGGGCCAATCCCATTGTCCAGAGGCCGATTTGGGGTCCCAATCCCCGCCCCACAGCGGATTTCATTGGGGTTTGGAGCCTCTGCTCCGCGGTGCTGCTCCCGGTGCTGCTCCCGGTGCTCCCGGTGCCGCTCCCGGTGCTCCCAGTAGCCCCGGTGCTGCTCCCGGTGCTCCCGGTGCTCCCGGTGCTCCCGGTGCCGCTCCCGGTGCTCCCGGTGCTCCCGGTTCTCCCGGTGCTCCCGGTGCTCCCGGTGCCGCTCCCGGTGCTCCCGGTGCTGCTCCCGGTGCTCCCGGTGCTCCCGGTTCTGCTCCCGGTGCTCCCGGTGCTCCCGGTGCCGCTCCCGGTGCTCCCGGTGCCGCTCCCGGTGCTCCCGGTGGCCCGGGCGGGTTCAGGCCCGCTGCACCTCGGGCCGTTTGTGGCTCCCGTCGCAGTACGGGGGGCTCCCGGTGCGTTTGCAGCCGCAGAGCAGCGCGGGGCCGTCCCGGGCCGGGCTGAAGCGCAGCGGGGCCGAGCCCGGCGCCTCCTTCTTGTGGGCACCGTCACAGAAGGGCTGCGCAGAACGGGGGCAAGGAGCGGTTTGGGGGTGCCCGGCTGTTCCTCTGGGGTCACCGCGAGCGTCCCGTCCCGTCCCGTCCCGTCCCGTCCCGTCCCATAAATCCCATAAATCCCATCAATCCCATCCCGTCCCGTCCCGTCCCATCCATCCCATAAATCCCATCCCATCCCATAAATCCCATCCCATCCCATCCCATCCCATCCCATCCCATCCCATCCCATCCCATCCCATCCCATCCCATCCCATCCTATCCCATCCCATCCCATCCCATAAATCCCATAAATCCCATAAATCCCATCCCATCCCTCGGGAACTGCAAAACCCCAAAACCGCCCCAAAACCTCCCGCTCCGTGTCTGGGGGGTTCCTGTGGGGTCGGTTCTCCCCCGGTTTCCCCCGAACCCCCCGGTTCCCCCCCGGTTATCCCAGATCCCCCCGGTTCTCCCGGTTCCCCCAGTCCTCCCAAATCCCCCCAGTACTCCTGGACCCCCGGTTCCCCCCCGGTTTCCCCGGTTCCCCCCAGTTCTCCCGGTTCTCCCCGTTTCCCCCCCGGTTCTCCCGGTTCCCCCCGATTCTCCTGGATCCCCGGTTTCCCCCGGTTTCCCCGGTTCTCCCGGTACCCCCCGGTTCTCCCCAGTTCTCCCGGATCCCCGGTTCCCCCCAGTTCTCCCGGTTCCCCTGCTTCCCCCAGTTTCCCCCGGTTCTCCCAATTCCCCCAGTCCTCCCGGTTCTCCCCGGATCCCCGGTTCCCCCCCGGTTTCCCCGGTTCTCCCGGTTCCCTCCCGGTTCTCCCGGTTTCCCCCGGTTCTCCCCGGTTTCCCCGGTTCTCCCGGTTCCCTCCCGGTTCTCCCCGGTTCTCCCGGTTTCCCCGGTTCTCCCCGGTCCCCCCGGTTCTCCCGGTTCCCCGGGCCTCACCTGGCGCTTGCTGTGCCCGCACGAGCACCACCCGTAGCTCTTCCCCGCCTGCAGCTCCACCGGGAACGGCTCCTTGGCGGCGATCACCGGCTGCGGGGGCGGCGCGGAGCAGAGCGACCGGGCCCGGTACCGGCGGCAGACCCCGAGCCGCACCAGCGCCGGAAGACGCAGCATGGTCCCGGTACCGCTCCGGTGCCGCTACCGGACTGCTCCCGGTGATGTTCCCGGTACCGCTCCGGTGTCACTCCGGTGCTGTTCCCGGTGATGTTCCCGGTATCGCTCCGGTGCTATTCCCGGTGCCGTTCCCGGTGTCGCTCCGGTGCCGTTCCCGGTTCCGCTCCGGTGCCGTTCCCGGTGGCGCTCCCGGTGCCGTTCCCGGTGCCGTTCCGGTGCTATTCCCGGTACCGCTCCGGTGCCGTTCCGGTGCCGTTCCCGGTGCCGTTCCCGGTGACCTTCCCGGTGCTGTTCCCGGTATCGCTCCGGTGCCGTTCCCAGTGACCTTCCCGGTGCCGTTCCCGGTATCGCTCCGGTGCTGTTCCCGGTGCCGTTCCCGGTGACCTTCCCGGTGCTGTTCCCGGTGCCGTTCCGGTGCCGTTCCCGGTGACCTTCCCGCGCGGCTCCTCCTCCCGGCGCCGCCGGAAGAGCCGGGGCGGGCGGGCTCGGCGGGAGCTTCCCCCGCGCACCGGGGCTGGGGCCGGGGCTGGTACCGGGGCTGGTACCGGGGCTGGTGCCGGGGCTGGGGCCGGGGCTGGTACCGGGGCTGGTACCGGGGCTGGGGCCGGGGCTGGGGCCGGGGCTGGTACCGGGGCTGGTACCGGGGCTGGTACCGGGGCTGGTGCCGGGGCTGGGGCCGGGGCTGGTACCGGGGCTGGTACCGGGGCTGGGGCCGGGGCTGGGGCCGGGGCCGGGGCCGGGGCTGGTACCGGGGCTGGTGCAGGGGCTGGTACCGGGGCTGGTACCGGGGCCGGGGCCGGGGCTGGTACCGGGGCTGGGGCCGGGGCTGGGGCCGGGGCTGGGGCCGGGGCTGGGGCCGGGGCCGGGGCCGGGGCTGGTACCGGGGCTGGTGCAGGGGCTGGTACCGGGGCTGGTACCGGGGCCGGGGCCGGGGCTGGTACCGGGGCTGGGGCCGGGGCTGGGGCCGGGGCTGGTACCGGGGCTGGTACCGGGGCTGGTACCGGGGCTGAGGCCGGGGCTGAGGCCGGGGCTGGGGCCGGGGCTGGTACCGGGGCTGGTACCGGGGCTGGGGCCGGGGCTGGGGCCGGGGCTGGTGCCGGGGCTGGTACCGGGGCTGGGGCCGGGGCTGGTACCGGGGCTGGTACCGGGGCTCGGTTCCTGGTTCCCAGTGCCCGTCCCAGTTCCCAGTGCTGGTTCCTGTTCCCAGTGCCGGTTCCAATTCCCAGTCCCAGTTCCCAGTGCCGATTCTGATTCCCAGTGCCAGTTCCCAGTGCCGGTTCCGGTTCCCAGTACCAGTTTCCAGTGCCGGTCCCTGTTCCCAGTGCCGGTCCCGGTTCCCGGTGTCAGTTCTGACTCCCAGTGTCTGTCCCAGTTCCTAGTGCCGTTCCTGGTTCCCATTGCCGGTCCCTGTTCCCAGTGCCGGTTCTGATTCCCAGTGCCAGTTCCCAGTGCCGGTTCTGATTCCCAGTGCCAGTTCCCAGTGCCGGTCCCTGTTCCCAGTGCTGGTCCCGGTTCCCGGTGCCAGTCCCAGTTCCCCGTGCCGGTTCTGATTCCCAGTGCCAGTTCCCAGCGCCGGTTCCGGTTCCCAGTGTCTGTCCCAGTTCTCAGTGCCAGTTCCCAGTGTCGATCCCAGTCCCAGTCCCAGTCCTGGTGTCGCTCCCAGATGCTGTGTGGTCCCAGTGCCCAATCCCAGTTCCAGAGCCCAGTCCCGGTTCTGGTGCCCAATCCCAGTCCCAGTTCCCAGTACCAGTTCCCAGTCCCAGTTCTCAGTTCCCAATTCCCAGTTCCCAGTTCCCAGTCCCAGTTCTCAGTTCCCAGTCCCAGTTCCCAATTCCCAATTCCCAGTTTCCAGTCCCAGTTTTCAGTTCCCAATTCCCAGTTCCAAATTTCCAATTCCCAATTTCCAGTTCCCAATTCCCAGTTCCCAGTCCCAGTTCCCAATTCCCAGTTCCCAGTCCCAGTTCCCAGTCTCAGTTTACAGTCCCAGTTCCCACTTCCCAATTCTCAGTTCCCAGTCCCAGTTCCCAGTTCCCAATTCCCAGTTTCCAGTCCCAGTTCTCAGTTCCCAATTCCCAATTCCCAGTTCCCAGTTCCCAATTCCCAATTCCCAGTTCCCAGTTCCCAATTCCCAATTCCCAGTTCCCAGTCCCAGTTCCCAGTCTCAGTTTCCAGTCCCAGTTCCCAGTTCCCAGTGCCAAATCCCAGTCCCGGGCCCTGCAGGAATTCCGGGAATCCTGGCATGGGAATTCCCGGAATTCTGGAGTGGAAATGGCTTTTTCCGGTGGGAATTCCTGGAATCCCTTGGAATCTTGACACTTTGGAATCCTGGAGTGGGAACGGCTTTTTCAGTGGGAATTCCTGGAATGGGAATTCCTGGAATCCTACAGTGGGAGTGGCTTTTCCGAATTTGGGCAGGAAAGGGGCCCAAGCAGGGGCAGCACGAGCCCGTGGATTTGGGGTTTCCAAGGAATAAATCCTTGGAAAAGAAGAGGATTCAGGAGCTGCTCACAAGCACAAGAGGGTTTGGGATTTGGGGGCCATAATTGGGTTTTTTTGGGAAAATTCCTCCTTTTCCCACTCATTCCCTCCTCCAGGACCTCACTCCTGCATCCTGCCTCGGAATTCCCATTCCCATTTAAACCTTCCCCCCCACTTCATTAAAAACCTCCTCACAATTAATATTAATATTATTTATTATAATAAAGACCAGTCAAGCAGCGTGAAAAAAATATATCTTAGCTACATTACCTTCAACTGCCAAAAATATACACATTTTTCTCTTTCATTTAATATTAAAAAAAAAAAAAAAAAAAAAAAACCAAAAACAAAAAACTCCTAAAAACGAAATAAAAAATAAAAATAAAAGGACACATGCAACGATCCTAAACGAGAGCATCAAAACGGGCAAAGAAACCCCAGTGCAACTGAAACTCGGATCATCTTTAGCTTTTCCTTTTTTCCTTCTCCCTGCTCTCCCGGTTTTTTTGTTTTTTTTTTGTTTTTTTTTCCACAGGGATTCTCCTGGAGATTCCCAGCTCCGCCCCAGGGACGCTGGAGGTGACAATTCCAGGGGTTTGGGAAGGTCGGGCACAGGGAGAGGGGGAAGTGCTTTGTGTGTGTGATCCCCTGATCCCGGAATTCCCGGGGAGAAGGAGGGAGCCGGCTCTGGATCCAGCTCTGGGAATTCCTGGAGGGATCCAGCTCTGGGAATTCCTGGAGGGATCCACCTCTGAGAATTTCCAGATATCCAGAGGGATCCAGCTCTGGGAATTCCAGAAGAGACAGAGGGATCCAAATCTGGATCCAGCTCTGAGAATTCCTAGAGGGATCCAGCACTAGGAATTCTGGGAGAATGAGAGGGATCCAACTCTGGGAATTACTGGAGAGCCAGAGGGATCCAACTCTGGGAATTCCAGAAGAGACAGAGGGATCCAGCTCTTGGAATTCCTGGAGGGATCCAGCTTTGGGAATTCCAGAAGAACCAGAGGGATCCAGCTCTTGGAATTCCTTGGAGGGATCCAACTCTGGGAATTCCAGAAGAGCCAGAGGGATCCAGCTCTGAGAATTCCTGGAGGGATCCAACTCTGAGAATTCCCAGAGAGCCAGAGGGATCCAGCTCTGGGAATTCCTGGAGGGATCCAACTCTGGGGATTCCAGAAGAGCCAGAGGGATCCAACTCTTGGAATTCCTGGAGGGATCCAACTCTGGGAATTCCTGGAAACCCAGAGGGATCTATCTCTGAGAATTCCTAGAGAGCCAGAGGGATCCAAATCTGGGAATTCCAGAAGAGCCAGAGGGATCAAACACTGGGAATTCCAGGAGAGCTGGAAGGATCCAACACTGGGAATTCCAGGAGGGATCCAACTCTGGGGATTCCAGGAGAGCCAGAGGGATCCAGCTCTGAGAATTCCTGGAAGGATCCAACACTGGGAATTCCCGGAGGGATCCAGCTCCCAGAATTCCCAGAGGGATTCAAAACTGGGAATTCCCAGAGAAGCAAAGGTATCCAACACTGGATCCAGCTCTGGGAATTCCCAGAGATCCAGAGGGATCCAGCTCTGAGAATTCCTGGAGAGCTCAAGGGATCCAACACTGGATCCAGCACTGGGAATTTCCAGAAGGATCCAGCACTGGATCCAACCCTTGGTGGCCCAGCCCAGCTCCCCTGCTTGGGATCCTGCCTAAAACCCCAAATTCCCAGATTTCCTTCCTCTTCCCAAGCCTGGACTCCCAAACATTCCAGAGGAGCCAACTCCAGCATTCCCGTTCTCTGGATTCACCCCCAGGTGCCCAACACGGATTTTGGGTGTCCTGGGGGATGGATTCCCTGTGTGCAGGATGGATCCCAGCAGCATTCCCAAATTCCCAAATTCCCAGCATTCCCAGCATTCCCTCCCTGCTCTCACACCTTCCAGATTCCCCAGGGTTGGATTTTGGAACATTTGGGGTCTTTGGGGTCGCAAATGGGGCTGGAGGCTGCGGGCAGGGATTTGGGATTTGGGATTAAAAGGATTTGGGATCACAGAGCAATCCAGGAATTTGGGATTTGAGATAAAAAGAATTTGGAATCCAGGATCAATCCAGGGATTTGGGATCCCAGAGCAATGCAGGGATTTGGGATTTGAAATAAAAAGGATTTAAGATCCCAGAGCAATCCAAGTATTTGGGATCCTGGAGCAATCCAGGGATTTGGGATCCTGGAGCAATCCAGGGATTCAGGATTTGAGAGTAAAAGGATTTAAGATCCTGGAACAATCCAGGGATTTGGGATTTGAGATAAAATAGATTTAAGATCCTGGAACAATCCAGGGATTTGGGATCATGGAGCAATCCAGGGATTTGAGATTAAAAGAATTTTGGATCCTGGAGCAATCCAGGGATTTGGGATTTGGGATTAAAAGGATTTGGGATCCTGGAGCAATCCAGGTATTTGGGATTTGAGATTTAAAGGATTTGGGATCCCAGAGCAATGCAGGGATTTGGGATTTGAGATTTAAAGGATTTGGGATCCCAGGCTGTCCCCGTGCCAGGAGGATTTTGGGTGGCATCTCCGGGGGTTCCGAGGGAAGGGGCGGGGGGAGAAAAAGGAGAAAAAAATTCAAAGGAATTTCAAAGTGCAAGAACAGAATTGTGCTGGAGCGGGTTTGGGGACAGGGACCCCAGGGATGGGGCTCCCCAACAGCTTCCTAAGCTGGTTAAAACCTCTGGATAGATAAATCCCATTATATATTTAATATATATTTCTATTTCTGAGCAGCCAGCGGCTCTGCCCAGTCCAGAGCTCCAGGCCAGGAGCAAAAAAGGGTTTTTTGTTTTTTTTGCTTTTTTTTTTCTCTTTTTTAGACAACCCTAGTGGTGTGAATCTTGGGAAAAATAATAAAATAAAATGAGGATTAAAAAGAAGGGAGTTCAGGGGAGGGTTTGGCCTGGGCACGATCAGCACAGCCCCACTGCTGAAAATGGAATAGTGCAAAGCAGGGGGCAGTGGGGATGTGCTGACGTGGCACAAAGGTCCCAAAATTCGGGATTTGGGCTCTCCCAAAGGAGTTTTGTCAGCTGCAGCTTTCCCAGGAGCTCAGGATTCACCCAGGGATGAGGGAAGGAGGGACCTTGGTGAGTTTGGGGTTGGTGTTGCCATCCCCAGAGCTGTGCTGGCTGTGCTGGCTGTGCTGGCTGTGCTTCCTTCCTGGAATCCTTCCATCCATCCATCCATCCATCCATCCATCCATCCATCCATCCATCATCCATCCATCATCCATCCATCCATCATCCATCATCCATCCATCCATCATCCATCCATCATCCATCATCCATCCATCATCCATCCATCCATCCATCATCCATCCATCCATCCATCATCCATCCATCCATCCATCATCCATCCATCCATCCATCCATCATCCATCATCCATCATCCATCATCCATCATCCATCATCCATCCATCCATCATCCATCCATCCATCATCCATCCATCCATCCATCCATCCATCATCCATCCATCCATCATCCATCATCCATCATCCATCCATCCATCCATCATCCATCCATCCATCATCCATCATCCATCCATCCATCCATCCATCCGTCCATCCATCATCCATCCATCCATCATCCATCCATCCATCCATCCATCCATCCATCATCCATTGGCAATTCCAGGGCAGGAATGTTCATTCTGAAGGTGACAATGTCCCCCCACCTGGCACAGGTGACAATGTCCCCCCAGCTGGTGCCACCTCTGTCCGTCCTCGTCCGTCTGTCCTTGCAGGTGGGAACGCAGCAGGAGCAGAGCACAGCTGGGAATTGTTCCGGGTGTCCCCACCTGGGCACGGCCACCACGTCCTCCCCTGGCAGTGCCACCTGCAGGGTCACACCCCGGGGCGATGCCAGGTGTCACCATGTCCCTTCAGCAGTGCCACCCCGGGGCAATGCCAGGTGTCACCATGTCCCTTCAGCAGTGCCACCTGCAGGGTCACACCCCAGGGCGATGCCAGGTGTCACCCATGTCACTTCAGCAGTGCCACCTGCAGGGTCACACCCCGGGGCGATGCCAGGTGTCACCATGTCCCTTCAGCAGTGCCACCCCGGGGCAATGCCAGGTGTCACCATGTCCTCCCCTGGCAGTGCCACTCGCAGTGTCACACCCCGGGGCGATGCCAGGTGTCACCATGTCCCTTCAGCAGTCACACCCCGGGGCAATGCCAGGTGTCACCATGTCCCTTCAGCAGTGCCACATCCAGGGACGCGTCCTTGGGTGCTGCCAAGTGCCACCGCTCTCCAGAAGTGCCACATCCAGGGTCACTGCCAGGTGCCACCACGTCCTGTCTCCAGAAGTGCCACATCCTGGGCCACTGGCAAGTGCCACCATGTCCCTGCAGAAGTGCCACATCCAGGGTGGCTGCTAAGTGCCACCACGTCCTTCTCCAGCAGTGCCACATCCAGGGTCACTGCCAGGTGCCACCATGTCCCTGCAGAAGTGCCACATCCAGGGTCACGTCCTTGGGCACTGCCAGGTGCCACCACTCTGCAGAAGTGCCACATCAAGGATCTCTGCCAAGTGCCACCATGTCCCTTCTCCAGCAGTGCCACACCCAGTGCTGGCTCTTGGACATTGCCAGGTGCCACCACGTCCTCCCCTGGCAGTGCCACACCCAGGGTCACATCCAGGGACACTGCCAGGTGCCACCACTCTGCAGAAGTGTCACATTCAGGTTACTTCCAAGTGTCACCATGTCCCTTCTCCAGCAGTGCCACATCCAGGGTCACTGCCAAGTGCCACCACATCATCCCTCAGCAGGGCCACATCCAGGGTCACATCCTTGGACACTGCCAGGTGCCACCATGTCCTTTCTCCAGAAGTGCCACAGGTGCCACCATGTCCCTTCCCCAGCAGTGCCACACCCAGTGCTGGCTCTTGGGGCACTGCCAGGTGCCACCACATCCTCCCCTGGCAGTGCCACATCCAGGGTCACGTCCTTGGACACTGTCAAGTGCCACCACTCTGCAGAAGTGCCACACCCAGGGTTACTTCCAAGTGCCACCACGTCCTTCTCCAGCAGTGCCACACCCAGCGCTGGCTCTTGGACACTGCCAGGTGCCACCACTCTGCAGAAGTGCCACATCCAGGTTACTTCCAAGTGTCACCATGTCCCTTCTCCAGAAGTGCCACATCCAGAGTCACATCCTTGGGCACTGCCAGGTGCCACCACTTCTCCAGAAGTGCCACATCAAGGATCACTGCTAAGTGCCACCACGTCCTTCTCCAGCAGTGTCACACCCAGGGTCACGTCCCTGGGCACTGCCAGGTGCCACCACTCTGCAGAAGTGCCACATCCAGGGTCACATCCTCGGGCACTGCCAGGTGCCACCATGTCCCTTCTCCAGCAGTGCCACATCCAGGGTCACGTCCTTGGGCACTGCCAGGTGCCACCACGTCCTCCCCCGCGGATCTGGGGGGTCTCTGGTGCCTCGGGGGTCCCCACGCTCCCGGCAGGATCTGCTGGAATTGGCTCTGGCACAGGTGATGCCACCGCGGCTCCTGGTGGCCCCTGGTGGCCCCTGGTGGCCCCGGGGCTGCTCCCGGGGCAGGAGTTGGCTGCGGGCTCGGGCAGGGGGGGTCTCTTAGCCCTTGTCCTGCGCCAGGGGAGCGCCCTTGTCACCCAGGGGCTGCGGGAACAAACGGGGACACGGCCCAGGTCAGAGGGGACACGGACTGGGGGTGGGCAGAGGGGCGGGGGGGGGGACAGGGACTGCAGGGACAGGGATTGAGGGGACAGGGACAGGCATTGAGGGGACAGGGACAGGGATTGAGGGGACAGGGATCAGGGGACAGCGGGGACAGGGATCAGGGGACAGGGACTGAAGGAACAGAGATTGAGGGGACAGGGACAGGCATTGAGGGGACAGGGATTGAGGGGACAGGGATTGAGGGGACAGGGATCAGGGGACAGGGACTGAAGGGACAGGGATTGAGGGGACAGGGACAGGGATTGAGGGGACAGGGATCAGGGGACAGGGATCAGGGGACAGGGACAATGGGGACTGGAATTGGGGCTGGGACTGGGGGGGCAGGGACTGGGGGACAGGGACGGCAGGGACAGGGATTGAGGGGACAGGGACAGGGATTGAGGGGACAGGGACAATGGGGACAGGGATCAGGGCAGGGACAATGGGGACTAGAATTGGGGAAGGGATTGGGGGGAGAGGGACTGGAGGGACAGGGACTGGAGGGACAGTGACAGCAAGGACAGGGACTGAGGGGACAGGGACTGAGGGGACTGGGATTGGGGCAGGGATTGAGGGATAAGGATTGGGGTACAGGGATCAGGGGGTGGTTTGGAGGCAACAGGGATTGGGGGGCAGGGACCATGGGACACAGGAATTGGGGGAGGCAGGAATCAGGGAATGTGGGATCAGGGGAGGCAGGAATTGGGGGGACAGGAATTGGGGGAGCAGGAATTGGGGGAGCAGGTATTGGGGGAGCAGGAATTGGGGGACAGGAATTGGAGGGACAGGAATTGGGGGAGCAGGTATTGGGGGACAGGAATTGGGGAGCAGGAATTGAGGGAGCAGGAATTGGGGAGCAGGAATTGGGGAGCAGGAATTGGGGGTGACAGGATTTGGGGGAGCAGGAATTGGGGGAGCAGGAATTGGGGAGACAGGAATTGGGGGAGCAGGAATTGGGGGTGACAGGATTTGGGGGATGACAGGATTTGGGGGAGCAGGAATTGGGGGACAGGATTTGGGGGATGACAGGATTTGGAGGAGCAGGAATTGGGGGACAGGAATTGGGGGAGCAGGAATTGGGGGGAGCAGGAATTGGGGGTGACAGGATTTGGGGGATGACAGGATTTGGAGGAGCAGGAATTGGGGGACAGGAATTGGGGGAGCAGGAATTGGGGAGCAGGAATTGGGGTGACAGGATTTGGGGGAGCAGGAATTGGGGGACAGGAATTGGGGGGACAGGAATTGGGGGAGCAGGAATTGGGGGGACAGGAATTGGGGGAGCAGGAATTGGGGGTGACAGGATTTGGGGGATGACAGGATTTTGGGGAGCAGGAATCCGAAGCGCAGGGGCAGAGCAGAGGCTCTGCCCGGCTGCACCTCTCAGACCCTGCCAAAACCCAGAGCCCCGCGGTCCCCCCTCAACCCCCACCTTGGGGTGCTGAGTGTGTCCTGGAGTGACCTTCAGGGGACAGGGACAGGGACAGGGACAAGGACAGGGACAGGGGAGATGGAAGGGTCACCCCAGGCCACCGGTGCCGTTCAGAGAGGCCAAAACCTCCCCTCCCCCCACCTCTGCTGGGTGCTGTGATCCCTCCCAAACCCCAGGAGTGTCCCCAGGAGTGTCCCCACACTGTCCCAGACTGTCCCCATGCCATCCCCACACTGTCACAGACTGTCCCCACTCTGTCCCAGACAGTCCCCTCACTGTCCCCACTCTGTCCCAACCCGTCCCCAGACTGTCCCCATGCCATTCATTCCCACTCTGTCCCACCCTGTCCCCACGCTGTCCCAGCCTGTCCCCACACTGTCCCAAGTCTCTACCCAGCCTATCCTCTTGCTGTCCCAGCCCGTCCTTAGCCCGTCCCCAGCCTGTCCTCACTCTGTCCCACCCTGTCCCCACGTTGTCCCAGCCCGTCCTCACACTGTCCCCACTCTGTCCCACCCTGTCCCCACTGTCCCATCCTGTCCCCACTCTGTCCCCACGCTGTCCCACCCTGTCCCCACTCTGTCCCACCCTGTTCCCACTCTGTCCCCACACTGTCCCACCCCATCCCCACCCTGTCCCCATGTTGTCCCAGCCCGTCCCCACCCCGTCCCCACCCCGTCCCCACCCTGTCCCCACTCTGTCCCACCGTGTCCCCACTCTGTCCCATCCTGTCCCCACCCTGTCCCCACTCTGTCCCACCCCATCCCCACTCTGTCCCATCCTGTCCCCACCCTGTTCCCACACTGTCCCACCGTGTCCCCACTCTGTCCCACCCCGTCCCCACCCCGTCCCCACCCTGTCCCCGCCCTGTCCCCACACTGTCCCACCCTGTCCCCACCCTGTCCCCACCCTGTCCCACCATGTCTCCATGTTGTCCCAGCCCGTCCCCACACTGTCCCACCGTGTCCCCACCCTGTCCCCACTCTGTCCCACCCCGTCCCCACCCCGTCCCCACGTGTCCCCACCGTGTCCCCACCCCGTCCCCGCCAGCCCCGCCCGCCCCGTACCCACCGCTGCTTTGGGGGCGCCTCCGTCGGGCTGCAGGCTGAGGAAGGGGTTGGGCTGCGCCATGGCCGAGCCCGAGCCCAGCGGGGGGGTGGCCTGGGGGGCGAGCAGCGCCCCGCCGGGGTTCAGCTGCTGCGGGGACAGCGAGGCCAGCAGCGAGCCGCCGCTGGGCGCCGCCGAGGTCAGCAGCGCGCCGGGGCTGGAGTGCAGCGGCGCCGAGGTGGCCGCCAGCAGCCCGCTCATGGCCAGCTGGGACGAGCCCGACATCTGCAGCCGCTGCAGCTCCCGCTTCTGCTGGATCTGCTGCATCATCTGGAACACCAGAGCCTGCTGCTCCTGCGGGGAGGGAGGGGACAGCGCTCAGAGCGGGGACAGAGCGGGGACAGCGCTCAGAGCGGGGACAGAGCGGGACAGAGCGGGACAGAGAGGGACAGTGCGGGGACAGAGAGGGGACAGCGCTCAGAGCGGGGACAGAGCGGGGACAGTGCTCAGAGCGGGGACAGAGCGGGGACAGCGCTCAGAGCGGGGACAGAGCGGGGACAGAGCGGGGACAGAGCGGGGACAGAGCGGGGACAGCGCTCAGAGCGGGGACAGAGCGGGACAGAGCGGGACAGAGCGGGGACAGAGCGGGACAGAGAGGGGACAGAGAGGGGACAGAGAGGGGACAGCGCTCAGAGAGGGGACAGAGAGGGACAGAGCGGGGACAGAGCGGGGACAGGGCTCAGAGCGGGGACAGAGCGGGGACAGAGAGGGGACAGCGCTCAGAGCGGGGACAGAGTGGGACAGAGAGGGACAGAGCGGGGACAGCGCTCAGAGAGGGGACAGAGAGGGGACAGAGCGGGGACAGAGCGGGGACAGTGCTCAGAGAGGGGACAGGGCGCAGAGGACAGAGAGGGGACAGAGTGGGGACAGCGCTCAGAGCGGGGACAGAGCTGGACAGAGCTCAGAGAGGGGACAGAGCGGGGACAGACAGGGACAGAGCGGAACAGAGCGGGGACAGAGCGGGGACAGGGAGAAGGGGACAGAGCTCAGAGAGGGGACAGAGCAGAGACAGAGGGGGACAGAGCGGGGACAGAGCGGGGACAGAGCGGGGACAGTGCTCAGAGAGGGGACAGCCGGGAGGGACAGAGAGGGGACAGGGAGGGGACAGGGAGACAGGGAGGGGACAACCAGGAGGGACAGAGCGGAGACAGGGAGGAGGGACACAGAGGGGAAAACACGACAAGCAAGGAGGGAACAGAGCAGGCACAGAGCGGGGACAGAGAGGGGACAACGCGCTCGGCAGGAGGGGACACCGGTGACGCCTCCCCCGGGGTCAGGTTTGCGGTGGGTCGCAAAACACAAGGAGAGGATTTGGGACTCTGCTCCCCACAAATATTTTCATCTCCGAGTTCAGGTCCGGGAATTCACTCCCAGGTCCAAAACCTGGATAATCCCGGCTGTGCCCCTATTCCAGCTGAGGCCTTTGGGAATTCCGGGAAGGAATTCCGGGCCTTTTCCCCGATATCCACCGGGAATCTCCCCACGAACACAGGGGAGGATCGCGGTGGATACCGGGGGAAATTCCACGGCTGGAAAAAGGAACTGACACTGGAACAGGGTGGGCAGGGAGTGGTGGAGTCACCAACCTTGGGAGGCTTCAAAAAGCGACCGAAGGGTTTTAAAAGAGAGTGAAAGGTTTTAAAAGAGACTGAAAGGTTTTAAAAGTGACTGAAGGGTTTTAAAACCAATTGAAGGGTTTTAAAAGCGACTGAAAATTTTAAAAGTGACTGAAGGGTTTTAAAAGAGACAGAAAGGCTTTAGAAGCGACCAAAGGGTTTTAAAAGCGACTAAAGGTGTCACCTTAATTTGGTTTAACAGGGGAATTTGGTCAAAGGTTGGACTGGATAATTTTGGTTTTTTTTTTCCCCAA
The DNA here is from genome assembly GCF_029582105.1 of Oenanthe melanoleuca. Classification (NCBI taxonomy): domain Eukaryota; kingdom Metazoa; phylum Chordata; class Aves; order Passeriformes; family Muscicapidae; genus Oenanthe; species Oenanthe melanoleuca. The sequence goes on from NC_079360.1 coordinate 4,867,991, forward strand.
CTATGGCACAGCCGGTCCCAGGAAATGCTCCTGGGAACAGGGACAAAGTCACCCAGCCGGGTGTTCATTAGCAGCCCGCGGTTCATTAACAGCCCGCGGTTCATTAACAGCCCGTGACCTTCCCAGCCCCGCGGGGATTAGTGACCCTCCCCCCGGCACCTGCAGCGACACAAATCCCCCACAGCTCCAACCCATCAACGCAGCGAGTTCCAATCTGTTCAATTCACCATCCCCAATTCCTGACCCGGCTCTCAATCCCCTCCCCCAGCCCGTCCTGCTGCCTCCAGGGGTTTTAATCAAAACGATTTCAAATCTGTGGAATTCACCATCACTGGCTCTAAATCCCCCTCAGCCCATCCTGCTGCCATAAGGATTTCAAACACAGGGATTTCAAACCCATGGAATTCACCATCCCCAAATCCCAATTTCAAACCTGTGCAATTCACCATCCCCAATTCTCGATCTGGTTCTGAATCATCCCCCAGACAACCTGCTGCCCCAGGGAATTCAAATGCAGGGATTTCAAATCCATGGAATTCACCATCCCCAATTCTCGATCTGGTTCTGAATCATCCCCCAGCCCATCCTGCTGCTACCAGGGGTTTTAAACTCAATCTGTGGAATTCATCATCCTCAACTCCTGATCTGGTTCTGAATCCTCCTCCAGCCCATCCTGCTGCCCCAGGGGTTTTAAATGCAGGGATTTAAAATCTGTGGAATTCATCATCCTCAATTCCTGATCTGGCTCTGAATCCTCCTCCAGCCCATCCTGCTGCCCCAGGGGTTTCAAACACAGGGATTTCAAACCCATGGAATTCACCATCCCCGAATCCCAATTTCACACCTGTGCAATTCACCATCCCCAATTCTCGATCTGGTTCTGAATCATCCCCAGACAACCTGCTGCCCCAGGGGTTTTAAACTCAATCTGTGGAATTCATCATCCTCAACTCCTGATCTGGCTCTGAATCCCCCTCAGCCCATCCTGCTGCCCCAGGGGTTTTAATAAAAACAATTTCAAATCTGTAGAATTCATCATCCTTAATTCCTGATCTGGCTCTGAATCATCCCCCAGACAACCTGCTGCCTTCAGGGATTTTAAACCCATGGAATTCACCATCCCCAAATCCCAATTTCAAATCTGTGCAATTCACCATCCCCAGTTATCAATCTGGTTCTGAATCATCCCCCAGCCCATCCTGCTGCTACCAGAGGTTTTAAACACAGGGTTTTCAAATCTGTGCAATTCATCATCCCCAATTCCTGATCTGGCTCTGAATCCCCCTCCAGCCCATCCTGCTGCCCCAGGGAATTTAAATGCAGGGATTTCAAACCCATGGAATTCACCATCACTGGCTCTAAATCCCCCTCAGCCCATCCTGCTGCCCCAGGGATTTCAAACCCATGGAATTCACCATCCCCAATTCCCAATTTCAAATCTGTTCAATTCACCATCCCTAGTTCTCAATCTGGTTCTGAATGCCCTCAGCCCATCCTGCTTCTTCCAGGGGTTTTAAACACAGGGTTTTCAAATCTGTAGAATTCATCATCCTCAATTCCTGATCTGACTCTGAATCTTTCCCCAGACATCCTGCTGCCTCCAGGGATTTTAAATGCAGGGATTTAAAATCTGTGGAATTCATCATCCTCAATTCCTGATCTGGCTCTGAATCCCCCTCAGCCCATCCTGCTGCCCCAGGGATTTTAAACACAGGGATTTCAAACCCATGGAATTCACCATCCCCGAATCCCAATTTCAAATCTGTGCAATTCACCATCCTCAATTTCTTGCCACCTGAGAGCCCTATCTGCCACCTCACGGATTTTTCTGCCCTCTAAGGGACCTGTTTGCCACCTCAGAGATTTATTTGCCCCCTCAGGGACCTGTTTGCCACCCCAGGGATTTGTTTGCCCCTCAGAGAATTTTTTGCCACCCCAGGGATTTTTTTGCCACCCCAGGGATTTTTTGCCCCCTCAGAGATTTTTTTGCCACCCCAGGGATTTCTTTGCCACCCCAGGGATTTGGTTGCCACCCCAGGGATTTGGTTGCCACCTCTCCACTCCGTTCCCAGGAGCCCCAGAGCAGCCTGGCCCTGTCTGTGCCCCCCAGATCCTCATCATCCCCTGCCTGGACCTTGCTCCTGAGCCACTCCCCATCCCAAATTCCCAGAGCAGCTCCGAATTTCCTCACCCAGCCCAGGCTGGGAAAGACTCAGAGGATTCAGGGACAGGACAGAAACTTTGGTTTTCCTTTTTGATTTTCCTTTTCGATTTTCCTTTTCGATTTAACTTTTTGATTTTACTTTTTGATTTTTCTTATCAATTTTACTTTTCGATTTTCCCTTTCAATTTTCCTTTTCGATTTTCCTTTTTGATTTAAATTTTCGATTTTACTTTTTAATTTTCCTTTTTGATTTTCCTTTATGATTTTCCTTTTCCATTTCCCTTTTCCATTTTCCTTTTTAACTTTTTGATTTTCCTTTTCCATTTCCCTTTCCCTTTTCCACTTCCCTTTCCCATTTCCCTTTCCCATGTCCCATTTCTCATTCCCATTTCCCTTTCCCATTTCCCTTTTCTCATTCCCATTTCCCTTTCCCATTTCCTTTTCCATTTCCCTTTTCCATTTTCCTTTTAGATTTTCCTTTTCGATTTAACTTTTTTGATTTTTCTTTTTGATTTTTCTTTCCCATTTCCCTTTTTCATTTCTCTTTCCCATTTCCCATTTCCCACTTCCCTTTCCCATTTCCCATTTCCCTTCCCCTTTCCACTTCCCTTTCCCATTTCCCTTTCCATTTCCCTTTTCGATTTTCCTTTTTGATTTTCCTTTTTGATTTAACTTTTTTGATTTTTCTTTTTTGATTTCCCTTTCCCATTTCCATTTCCCTTTCTCACTTCCCATTTCCATTTCCCTTTCCCATTCCCTTTCCCATTTCCCTTTCCCATTTTCCTTTTTGATTTTCCTTTTCAATTTTCCTTTTTGATTTTCCTTTTTGATTTTTCTTTTTGATTTTCCTTTCCCATTTCCTTTTCCCATTTCCCATTTCCCATTTCCATTTCCCATTTCCCTTTCCCCCTTTCCATTTCCCATTTCCCTTTTCGATTTAACTTTTTTGATTTTTCTTTTTGATTTTTCTTTTTTATTTCCCTTTCCCATTTCCCATTTCCATTTTCCATTCCCATTCCCATTTCCCATTTCCATTTCCCATTCCCATTTCCCATTCCCATTTCCATTTCCATTTCCCATTTCCCATTTCCCATTTCCCATTCCCATTTCCCATTTCCCATTCCCATTTCCCGTTCCCATTCCCATTTCCCATTCCCATTCCCATTTCCATTCCCCATTCCCATTTCCCATTCCCATTTCCCATTCCCATTCCCATTCCCATTTCCCATTCCCATTTCCCATTCCCATTCCCATTCCCCATTCCCATTTCCCATTCCCATTCCCCTTCCCATTCCCATTCCCCATTCCCATTCCCATTTCCCATTCCCATTCCCATTCCCATTTCCCATTCCCATTTCCCATTTCCCATTTCCCATTCCCATTTCCCATTCCCCATTTCCCATTCCCATTCCCATTTCCCATTCCCATTTCCCATTCCCATTTCCCATTTCCCATTCCCATTCCCATTCCCATTCCCATTCCCATTCCCATTCCCATTTCCCGTTCCCATTCCCATTCCCATTCCCATTCCCATTTCCCATTCCCATTCCCATTTCCCATCCCCATTCCCCATTTCCCATTTCCCATTCCCATTTCCCATTCCCATTCCCATTCCCATTCCCATTCCCATTCCCATTCCCCATTCCCATTCCCATTCCCATTCCCCATTTCCCTTTCCCCCACCCCGTCCTTACCGGGTTAAGGGGCTGGGACGTCAGGAGCTGCTGCAGCTGCTGCAGCTGCTGCTCGTGCTGCTGCAGGACGTGCCGCTGCTGCTCCGTCAGGGGACTCAGGCTGGCCACGCTGCGGGGAGGGAGCGGCCGGAGCCGGTCAGCGCGGCCGGAGCCGCTCGGACGCTCCGGGGGCCGCTCGGTCCGTCCCTCCCCGGAGCCGGAGGGCGGCGGGGCGGCCCCTCCTCACCTGCTCAGGCTGCCGGAGAGCTGCAGGGCGGGCGGAGGGGGCTGCGCTCCGTTCAGGCCGCCCAGGATCCCGTTGAGGGGCATCTGCTGCGCTCCCAGGCTGCCCAGCAGGCTGTCCACCCCGGGCACGGCCCCGGAGCCGCCGGCCAGCCCCCCGCCCGCCGCCCTGGCCAGCCCGTTCACCTGCTGCGCCCCCGGCAGCGGCAGCGAGGCGGGGCTGGGCTGCAGCATGGGCAGGGGAGGGGGCGTGCTGTGGAAGGACAGGGAGGAGCTGCTCCTGCTGGGACAGCCCGAGTGAGGGTCCTGGGGGAGAAACGGACACACAGCGTCGGGCTGGGGCGGCCCGAGGGCGGCTGGGCTCCGGGAGATGGGGGTGGGGATGGGGAGGGGGCGCGGGGTGTGGGTGGCTCCAGGGGCTCCAGTTTGAGGGGTCCCAGAACTCTGAGGGGTCCCAGAACTCTGAGGGGTCCCAGAACTCCGAGGGGATCCCAGAAATCCAAGGGGATCCCAGAACTCCGAGGGGATCCCAGAAATCCAAGGGGATCCCAGAACTCCGAGGGGATCCCAGAAATCCAAGGGGTCCCAGAACTCCAAGGGATCCCAGAACTCTAAGATATCCCAGAACTCCGAGGGAATCCCAGAACTCCGAGGGGATCCCAGAACTCCAAGGGGTCCCAGAACTCCGAGGGGATCCCAGAACTCCAGGATCACCTCACCTCACGCTCCCGCTCTCAGCTACTCTACCCAGCCCTCCTCTCTGAGCCTGGGCTAGCAGCTTTAGGAGCTGGCTACCGAGCCCTGGGGCTGCTGTGCTGGCCCAGCCCCAGCCCCTGCCCGGCTCTGGTGGCCGCGGTACCTCGGAGGACGTGGAGAGCGAGTTCTCGATGCCGAAGCTGTTCTTGCACGGGGGGCTCTTGCTGATGCTCAGGGAGTCGCCGGTGCAGGCTGGGAGGGGAGAGGGGAGGGCAGAGAGTCAGGGTGGACCCTGAGGTGGCCACGGGAGAGATCCCTCCTGCTGTGACCCCTTGGCCACTGCCAGGGCGCAGGGACACGTCCCTGGGTGCCCTGAGCCCTGATTCCCTCACTCCTGGTTCCTGTCCCCGGTTCCTGCCCCCAGTTCTCTCACCCCAGTTCCTTCAGACCATGATTCCCTCAGCCCTGGTTCCCTCACCCCCACTTTCCTCAACCCTGGTTCCCTCAGCCCCATCTCCCTCACTCCCTGATCCCTCACCCCGGTTCCCTCATTCCCGTTTCCTGTCCCTGGTTCCCTTATTCCCAGTCCCTCACCCCAATTCCCTCATTCCTGGTTCCCTCACTCCCGGTGCCTCATTCCTGTTTCCTGTCCCCAGTTCCCTCACCCCCAGTTCCCTCACCCCAGTTCCCTCATTCCCAGTTCCCTCACTCCCTGTCCCTCATTCCCGTTTCCTGTCCCCAATTCCCTCACCCCGGTTCCCTCTCCCCAGTTCCCTCATTCCCGGTTCCTGTCCCCGGTCCCTCACCCCAGTTCCCTCATTCCCAGTCCCTCGTTCCCAGTCCCTCACTCCCAGTTCCCTCACCCCAATTCCCTCATTCCCAGTTCTCTCTCCCCTCACCAGCGGGCAGGATGTACTGTCCCTGGCTGCCAGTCCCTCATTCCCAGTCCCTCATTCCCAGTCCCTCATTCCCAGTCCCTCATTCCCAGTCCCTCATTCCCAGTCCCTCTCCCCATTCCCTCATTCCCAGTCCCTCATTCCCAGTCCCTCTCCCCATTCCCTCATTCCCAGTCCCTCATTCCCAGTCCCTCTCCCCAGTCCCTCTCCCCTCACCAGCGGGCAGGATGTACTGTCCCTGGCTGCCAGTCCCTCATTCCCAATTCCCTCATTCTCAATTCCCTCATTCCCAGTCCCTCATTCCCAATTCCCTCATTCCCAATTCCCTCACCGGCGGGCAGGATGTACTGTCCCTGGCTGCCAGTCCCTCATTCCCAGTCCCTCATTCCCAATTCCCTCATTCCCAATTCCCTCACCGGCGGGCAGGATGTACTGTCCCTGGCTGCCAGTCCCTCATTCCCAATTCCCTCATTCCCAATTCCCTCATTCCCAATTCCCTCATTCCCAATTCCCTCACCAGCAGGCAGGATGTACTGTCCCTGGCTGCCAGTCCCTCATTCCCAGTCCCTCATTCCCAGTTCCCTCTCCCCAGTCCCTCATTCCCAATTCCCTCATTCCCAATTCCCTCATTCCCAATTCCCTCACCGGCGGGCAGGATGTACTGTCCCTGGCTGCCGGGCCCGTTGCTGCTGGTGACCACGGGGAAGGGGACGGACAGCTGGACATTGAGCAGCTGCAGCCGCTCCTTCTTGGCCGTCAGCGTCATGATCTGCTCCTGCAGCCGCTGGTTCTCCTTCTGCAGCGAGTGCAGCGCCTTCAGCATCTCCACAACTGGGGGGGGACGGGGAGAAGGGAGAAAATGGGGAAAAAAACGGAGGAAAGAGGAAAGGGGATCACGGGATTCACAGTCAGACCCCACAGCGCAGCCCCTGGCACACGCTGGGGGCTCTGCTGCCCTGAAACAGGAAAACCTTATAAATAGAGTGCTTAGCAAAAGGTTTTGAGAATAGAGATCGAAATGAAGGCCATCTTTAGTTACTAAACAGCTAGAAGACAATAGGATGGCTGGCCAAAAGTAATTCCCTCTTGGTAGAACAATGGTCCAAAGGTCAGAGAAGATCCTGCTGGGTTGGCAGAAGGCTCCAAAGAGTTTTTAAAGTATAGCACATGATGGTAATGTAATTATTCTTATAGGGTGAATGTAAGTGCTACAGGATTTGTATCTTGTATTAGATTGGTTAGTGGAAATTAGAATATTCAGCATATAAGATTTATTGTATTGTGAACGGGAAAATCGCTCTCTTACTTCTCCCACCACTCTCTTCTTTCTCTTACCTCACCCCCACTCTCTCTCCGTCCTGCTCTGAGTTGATGCCCGAGGGCAGAATCCCAAAATCCCAGCTGGCATCCACCCCGAGAGCACCGGGAGCTGCCCCGAGAGCACCGGGAGCACCGGGAGCTGCCCCGAGAGCCCCGAGAGCACCGGGAGCTGCCCCGAGAGCCCCGGGAGCTGCCCCGAGAGCCCCGAGAGCCCCGGGAGCTGCCCCATTGTCCCCGCCGCCCCCCGGGCCTTTCCCGCCGCCCCCGGCCGCACTCACTGTTAACCCCTGCCTCGCCGTTGCCCTGCTTCTCCAGGAGCTGCTCGATGTTGGGGGTGGCCTGGGGGACGTTGTCCAGCTGCCCGCTGCTGCTGCACGACACGGTCTGATCGAAGAGCGTCGGCAGGCTGCTGATGGGGGACCTGGGGGGGCCGGGGGGTCAGGGCGGCCCTGCTCTGCTCGCTGCCCGGTTCCAGCTCCGTCCCTGCTCCGCTTCCCGTTCCATCCCTGCTCCATTCCCGCTCCATTCCCTGCTCCATTCCCGCTCCATTCCCTGCTCCATTCCCGCTCCATTCCCTGCTCTGCTCCCTGTCCTATTCCCGCTCCATTCCCTGTTCCATTCCCGCTCCATTCCTGTTCCATTCCCGCTCCATTCCCTGTTCCATTCCCGCTCCATTCCTGTTCCATTCCTGCTCCATTCCTGTTCCATTCCCTGTTCCATTCCTGTTCCATTCCTGTTCCATTCCCGCTCCATCCCTGTTCCATTCCCGCTCCATTCCCGTTCCATTCCCGCTCCATTCCCGCTCCATTCCCTGTTCCATTCCCGCTCCATTCCCTGTTCCATTCCCTGTTCCATTCCCGCTCCATTCCCGCTCCATTCCCTGTTCCATTCCCGCTCCATTCCCGCTCCATTCCCGCTCCATTCCCGCTCCATTCCCGCTCCATTCCCGCTCCATTCCCGCTCCATTCCCGCTCCATTCCCAGCTCCATTCCCTGTTCCATTCCCGCTCCATTCCCGCTCCATTCCCGCTCCATTCCCTGTTCCATTCCTGCTCCATTCCCAGCTCCATTCCCAGCTCCATTCCCGCTCCATTCCCAGCTCCATTCCCGCTCCATTCCTGTTCCATTCCCGCTCCATTCCCGCTCCATCCCTGCTCCCACGGCTCCTCTGCCCGAAGCAGCAGCAGCCGCCCGGGCTCAGCCTCCTCTGCCGCTCTTCAGCTGAGCCTGAGCTTGTGTTCAGTCCTGGCTCGGGCTGGGAAAGCAAACCTGGCTCATCCCATCCCATAAATCCCATCCCATAAATCCCATCCCATAAATCCCATCCCATCCCATCCCATCCCATCCCATCCCATCCCATCCCATCCCATCCCATCCCATCCCATCCCATCCCATCCCATCCCATCCCATCCCATCCCATCCCATCCCATCCCATCCCATCCCACATCCCAAGGAGCAGGAGCTGTTTCTGTCCCCCCAGGCTGTGTCCCTGTCCCCGCTGTCCCCGCTGTCCCCGCTGTCCCCCGGTTCCCGCACACTCACATGGAGGACAGGCTCTCCTGCGGGGACGTTCCCCGGCAGCCGAAGCCGCAATCCTCCAGGTCCGGCTCTGCGTGGGGACAGGGACAGAGAGCCCGGGGTCAGCGGGGCCCGGTGTGTGCCCGGTGTGTGCCAGGTGTGTGCCCGGTGTGTGCCCGGTGTGTGCCCGGTGTGTGCCCGGTTTGTGCCCGGTGTGTGCCCGGTGTGTGCCCGGTGTGAGCCCGGTGTGAGCCCGGTGTGTGCCCGGTGTGTGCCCGGTGTGTGCCCGGTGTGAGCCCGGTGTGTGCCCGGTGTGTGCCCGGTGTGTGCCCGGTGTGAGCCCGGTGTGACCCCGGTGTGTGCCCGGTGTGTGCCCGGTGTGTGCCCGGTGTGAGCCCGGTGTGTGCCCGGTGTGTGCCCGGTGTGTGCCCGGTGTGTGCCCGGTGTGTGCCCGGTGTGTGCCAGGTGTGTGCCCGGTGTGTGCCCGGTGTGTGCCCGGTTTGTGCCCGGTGTGAGCCCGGTGTGAGCCCGGTGTGTGCCCGGTGTGACCCCGGTGTGTGCCCGGTGTGTGCCCGGTGTGTGCCCGGTGTGTGCCCGGTGTGTGCCAGGTGTGTGCCCGGTGTGTGCCCGGTGTGTGCCCGGTGTGTGCCCGGTGTGTGCCCGGTGTGAGCCCGGTGTGTGCCCGGTGTGTGCCCGGTGTGTGCCCGGTGTGAGCCCGGTGTGTGCCCGGTGTGTGCCCGGTGTGAGCCCGGTGTGTGCCAGGTGTGACCCCGGTGTGTGCCCGGTGTGTGCCCGGTCTGTGCCCGGTGTGTGCCAGGTGTGAGCCCGGTGTGTGCCCGGTGTGTGCCCGGTGTGTGCCCGGTGTGAGCCCGGTGTGTGCCCGGTGTGAGCCCGGTGTGTGCCCGGTGTGTGCCCGGTGTGAGCCCGGTGTGTGCCCGGTGTGTGCCCGGTGTGTGCCCGGTGTGAGCCCGGTGTGTGCCGGCGTGACCCCGGTGTGTGCCCGGTGTGACCCCGGTGTGTGCCCGGTGTGAGCCCGGTGTGTGCCAGGTGTGACCCCGGTGTGAGCCCGGTGTGTGCCCGGTGTGAGCCCGGTGTGAGCCCGGTGGGGAGCACGGAGCGGCACCGGGAAGCACCGAATGGGACCGGGCAGCACCGAGAGACCGCGGGCAGCCCCGCACCGATCAGCCCCAGCCCCGCACCGATCAGCCCCAGCCCCGCACCGATCAGTCCCGCACCGATCAGCCCCGCGCCGATCAGTCCCGCACCGATCAGTCCCGCACCGATCAGCCCCGCACCGATCAGCCCCGAACCGATCAGCCCCAGCCCCGCACCGATCAGCCCCAGCCCCGAACCGATCAGCCCCAGCCCCGAACCGATCAGCCCCAGCCCCGCACCGATCAGCCCCAGCCCCGCACCGATCAGCCCCAGCCCCGAACCGATCAGCCCCAGCCCCGAACCGATCAGCCCCAGCCCCGCACCGATCAGCCCCGGCCCCGCACCGATCAGCCCCAGCCCCGCACCGATCAGCCCCGCACCGATCAGTCCCAGTCTCGCACCGATCAGCCCCAGCCCCGAACCGATCAGTCCCGGCCCCGCAGGAGCCTCCCCCGGTCACCCCGGCAAGGTCACCCGGGGCTGGCGTGCTGAATTCCCGGAGCTCCAGGAGGGACAAATCCCGTGCCAGGAGCTGCCCGGGGCCCCAGGGGATCCGGTAATCCTGGCAGGATCCGGTAATCACGGGGGGATCCGGTAATCCCGGTGGATCCCGTAATCCCGGGGGGATCCAGTAACCCCGGGGGATCCGGTAATCCTGGCTGGATCCGGTAACCCCCGGGGGATCCGGTAATCCAGGTGGATCCGGTAATCCCAGTGGATCCGGTAACCCCGGGGGATTCGGCAACCACAGGTGGATCCGGTAATTCTGGGGAATCCGGTAACCCCAGTGGATCCGGTAATCCTGGCTGGATCCGGTAATCCTGGCTGGATCCGGTAACCCCCGGTGGATCCGGTAATCCCGGGGGATCCGGTAACCCCGGTGGTTCCGGTAATCCCGGTGGATCCGGTAATCCTGGCTGGATCCGGTAACCCCGGTGGTTCCGGTAATCCCGGTGGATCCGGTAATCCTGGCTGGATCCGGTAATCCCGGGGGGATCCGGTAACCCGGGGGGATCCGGTAACCCCGGGGGATCCGGTAACCCCGGGGGATCCGGTAATCCCGGTGGATCCGGTAATCCTGGCTGGATCCGGTAATCCTGGCTGGATCCGGTAACCCCGGGGGATCCGGTAATCCTGGCTGGATCCGGTAGCCCCGGGGGATCCGGTAGCCCCGGGGGATCCGGTAATCCTGGCTGGATCCACTAACCCCCGGGGGATCCGGTAATCCCGGTGGATCC
>NC_079360.1:4878992-5023992 GCF_029582105.1 Oenanthe melanoleuca
TACACCCGAATTGGGGGGTTAAATTGCAATAATTTGGGGTAAATACACCCGAATTGGGGGTCCATCACCCCCGACCACCGGCGATGCGCTCGGGGCTCTCGGTCGCAGCTCGGGGACCCCCGAGGAGCCGCCCGGGCTCCGGCGCATCCCCCGCGTTGCCGCGGCAACCGGAGCCGGTCCCGCCGCCTCCCGGGGCCGCCCGGGCTCCACCTGCGCCCCGCGGGGTCAGCGCGGGGCCGGCAGAATTAATGAAGGCGGCCGCTAATGAGGTGTCGGCGGCTGTTGATGCTCTCCGTGTGTCGGGGGCACTCGCATTTCCAGAGCTCATTATGGGCTGCAATTAGGCACCGCCAGATATTTAACTCTCTTTTTTTTTTTTTTTTTTTTTTTTTCTTTTTTTTTTTGCTGTTTAAATTAGCATTTTAATAACGCCGCTGCCGAGCGGGGGAGAGAAACAGCAGCAGCAACAAAAAAAATAAAAATAAAAATAAAAAAACTGGCCGTTTTTCACCGGTAAAACTTCCCGGCTCGAGTTAATGGTAAAATTGTGAGGGAGAGAGGAAAAAAATAAAAATAAAAATAATGAATATTTCCCGCCTATTCCAGCGGGGGGAAAAGAAAATGAAATAAAATAAAAAAGCCGGGGTGATTTTTTATTTGGTTTATCGCACGCTCCATTTTCCGAAATTTGCTCTGAGGCCGAATATTTTTGTGTGATGGAGAGGAGAGGCTGGAGGAGCTCGGGGCTGTGGGGAGGGTTTGGGATAAATCCATCCCAAATCCCAAATCCTGAATCCCTGGAGAAGGGAGCGGGGTGAGGAACTGGGAGCAGCAAGTGTCGGTTCTGGGACGGATCCGATCAAAAAATCCCGTCAAAAATCCAATTTAAAAAGTCCCATTAAAAATCTGATCCCAAATCCGATCAAAAATCCCTTTCCAGAGAAATCCCGGAGTCGCTTCCATCCCAAAATCTGAGATTCCCGGGATTTGGGGCAGGGAAAGGGGACGAGGGGACACCCCAGGGATGGGGATTGGGAAAGGGGACACGGCCACGTCACAACTTTATAGGGGATTGCCAGAACCGCCCCTTTTCTTCCCAGATTTTCGGCCAAATCCCAAATTCCAATCCCAACCACTTCCTTTTCCAGCAGGATTCCAGATCCCGAATATTTGGTGATCCCAAAACCCCCGATTTGGGAATTTTGGGGAATCACCCCGTTTTCTTCCCAGATTTTTTGGCCAAATCCCAAATCCCAAATCCCGAACCCCAAACCCCAAATCTCAAATCCCAAATCCCGAATCCCAAATTCCGAATCCCGAATCCCAAATCCCGAATCCCAAATCCCAGTACTTCCTTTTCCAGCAGGATTCCAGATCCCGAATATTTGGTGAACCCGAATCCCCCGGGTTGGGAGTTTTTGAGATTTTTCCTTTGGGATTGGGAATTTTGGGATTTCTGTGGGGAATGTGGGGAAAGGGGGAGGGACTCTGGGGGGGCCTGGACTGGGATTGGGGAACTGGGAGAACTGGGAGAACTGGGATGGGGAGTTACTGGGAATGTGTTCCCCACTCTGATCCCAAACTGGGAGTTACTGGGATTGGGTTCCCCTTTTTCCTGGGATTGGGATCACCGGGAATCTTTCCCCTCGTCCCTTGAACAGGGAATCCCAAGGATCCCGTTCCCAAATCCCAACCCAGAGCCAGCCCCCCATCCCACATCCCAGAATCCCAAATCCAGCGGGAAAAGCAGGAAAAGGGCGGGAATCTCATCCTTGAATTCCCGGCAATTCCTCGGGATGAATTCCCGTGGTTTTAATTAAATCCCGCCTTAATTTGGGATAATTCCCGGGATGAATTCCAGCCTCATTTAGGGATTCCCAATTCCCTTTTCCATAAAATCGGGATCTTCCTTCCTTTACACCTTGGAAAGGGATTTAAAAAAAAAAAAATGGGAATAAAGGACGGGATCAGAGGGATTTGGGCCTGGAGAATTCCCATTTTTCCCCCAAATCCAGGCTCGCCCCAGCTCCTCCCATCCCGGATTTTCGCGTTTTTTGGGATTTTTTTTTTTTTTTTTTTTTTTTTTTTTTTTTTGGGGGGGGAACTCAGGATTTGTTTGGGATCTTTGGGAAGGGGTTGGGAATTCCATGGATTCCCAAGGAGAAGAATTCCCGATGGGATTTGGGATCAGCACCGGGAAAAGGAGACCTGGGATTTCCGGGAATTCCAGGAATTCCGAGATTTTTTGGATTTTCGGGATTTCTGGGATTTCTGAGATTTCTGGGATTTTCAGGATTTTCGGGATTTCAGGGATTTTTGGGATTTCTGGGATTTCAGCCTTTCCTGGGATGTTTTGGATAAGCAGGATTGGTTTTTTTTTCCCTGCAGTTTCTCTGTTTTTCCCACTGTTTTCCATGGAAAAATTCCTGAATCTGCCGGCAGGGGTGGGTGTGGATGGATGGAGTCGAGGTAGGATAGAGAATAAAAAAATAAAAATACAAAATGTAAAAAAAAGTAAAGTGTAAAAATTAAAATATAAATTTTAAAACGTAAAAAATAAAATATGAAGCATAAAATACAAAATATAAAAATTAAAATGTAAAATGCAAAGTATAAAGTATAAAAATTAAAATATAAAATAGAAAATAAAAAATGTAAAATGTAAAGTGCAAAATGTAAAATGTAAAATGTAAAATTTAAATATTAAAATATAAAAATACAAAAATAAAATATAAAATAGAAAGTAAAGAGTAAGATTTGAAATCCAAAATGCAAAATGTAAAATCTAAAATATAAAAATTAAAACTTAGAATACCAAAATTTAAAATTTATATTTTAAAATATAAAGTCGAAATTATAATGTATAAAATATAAAGTATTAAAGTAAAATATAAAAATAAAAAATTAAAATAGAAAATTTTAAAATTAAATTTTATACTACAAAATATAAGATACAAAGTGCAGAATACAAAGTATTAGATATAAAATGGAAAGCAAAAAATGTAAAATATATAAAAAAATTAAAATATGAAAATTTAAAATTTCAATTTAAAAATACAAAGTATTAAATACAGAATATAAAATATAAAAATTAAAAATAGAAAAGAAATCAGAACTCTCCAAAGGCTCACATTCCACAGAGCACATCCCATCATCCATAGAATTCCCAGATCCCAGAAAATCCTGGAATTTCCCGGCCAGAATTCCTGAATCCTGAATTTCTCCTCAGCACCAGAAAAAATCCTGACCAAAATTTCCTTTATTTTATTTTATTTTATTTTATTTTATTTTATTTTATTTTATTTTATTTTATTTTATTTTATTTTATTTTATTTACTTTATTTTATTTAATTTTATTTGCCTATTTATTAATTGATAATGGATTAATTGACATTTATTTACCTGTTTGTTTACCAGTTTATTAATTAATTTATTATGGATTAATTATATGAGTTAATTTATATAACATATAATTTGTATATAATATATAATGGATAAATTAATGAGCTTATTTACCTGTTTGTTTACCTGTCCATTTATTAATTTATAATAAATTAATTAACATTTCTTACCTGTTTGTTTATTTGTTCATTTATTAATTTATAATCTCTTCATTTTCCTGTGTATTTATTAATTAATTAGCGTTAGTTTACCTTTTTATTTATTAATTGAATGACATAAATCGATATGTTTATTTATTAATTTTTCATTAATTTCCCCGATTATTTATTAATTTATCATTAATCCACCTCTTGATTTAATAGTTTAGAATTAATTTGCAATTAATTTAGAATTGAGTAATTTATCTATTTATTAATTATTTTATTCCATTAAATAATTAACTCAATTTATTACATTTATTAAATTAATTAATTTTCTCACCCAACGCCCATCCCAGGCAATTCCCAGGGCGCTGATCCCAAAATCCCTCCCGGTTTTCCCGGATCCTTTGGAATTGTCCCGCCCAGGTGAGGAATTCCAAAGGAAACCCGGGAATATCCCAGAAATCCTGGGAATTCCAGCCCCGCCAGGCTCCACATTCCCGGGATTTATGGGATAAGGGACGGACGGGGTTTATCCCGGGAATTCCTGGAAGTGCAGAAGGAATTCCAGCTTTTCCCAGGTGAGGTTTGTCCCGGGAATGTGCAGGTGAATCCCTGTGGATGGAGGGAAATCCGAGACGAAGCACCAAAATTTGGGATTGAGCAGCAAAATTTGGGAAGGAGCAGCAAAATTTGGGAAGGAGCAGCAGGGATGGGCAGGTGAGGGTGGATGGGCCAAAATTCGGGATTCAGGATTCGGGATCGGCACTTGAGGCCTCGTGGATGGGGAAAATTCGGGATGTGGGATGGGGAATGTGCAGGTGAGTCCCTGTGGACGGGGAAAATTCGGGATCAGCCTTGACCCTGCCCCTGCTCCTGTCCTGGGGGGTGACCAGGAGTGACCAGGAGTGACCAGGAGTGACCAGGGGGTGACCAGGGGGTGACCAGGGAGTGACCAGGAGTGACCAGGGGGTGATCGAGGGAGTGACCAGGAGTGACCAGGAGTGACCAGGGGGTGACCAGGAGTGACCAGGAGTGACCAGGAGTGATCGAGGGGTGACCAGGAGTGACCAGGAGTGACCAGGAGTGATCGAGGGGTGACCAGGAGTGACCAGGGGGTGACCAGGGGTGACCAGGGAGTGACCAGGAGTGATCGAGGGGTGACCAGGAGTGACCAGGGGTGACCAGGGGTGACCAGGGGGTGATCGAGGGGTGACCAGGGGTGACCAGGGGGTGACCAGGAGTGACCAGGGGGTGACCAGGGGTGACCAGGAGTGATCGAGGGGTGACCAAGAGTGACCAGGGAGTGATCGAGGGGTGACCAGGAGTGACCAGGGGGTGACCAGGGGTGACCAGGGAGTGACCAGGAGTGACCAGGAGTGATCGAGGGGTGACCAGGAGTGACCAGGGGGTGACCAGGGGTGACCAGGGGTGACCAGGGGTGACCAGGGGGTGATCGAGGGGTGACCAGGAGTGACCAGGAGTGATCAGGGGGTGACCAGGGGTGACCAGGGAGTGATCGAGGGGTGACCAGGAGTGACCAGGGGGTGACCAGGGGTGACCAGGGAGTGACCAGGAGTGACCAGGAGTGATCGAGGGGTGACCAGGAGTGACCAGGGGGTGACCAGGGGTGACCAGGGGGTGATCGAGGGGTGACCAGGGGGTGACCAGGGGTGACCAGGGAGTGACCGGGGGTGATCGAGGGAGTGATCAGGGGTGACCAGGAGTGACCAAGAGTGACCAAAAGTGACCGGGGTATCCGGGGGGTGATCAAGGGGTGATCGAGGAGTGACCAGGAGTGACCAAGAGTGACCAGGAATGGTCGAGAGTGACCGGGGGTGACTAGGAGTGACCAGGCAGTGACCAGGAGTGACCAGGCAGTGACCGGGGGGTGACCGGTGGGTGACCAGGCAATGACCAGGGGGTGACCAGGGGATGACCAGGCTGTGACCAGGCAGTGACGGGGTTGTGACCAGGGGGTGACCAGGGGGTGACCAGGCAATGACCAGGCAGTGACCGGGGGGTGACCGGGGGGTGACCGGGGGGTGACCGCTGCCTTCCAGCTGCCCCCATCCCGGCGCTGCCGACATTCCCAGTGGGATCATTCCCGGGATCCGAGCGCAGCTGAGCCCGGCCCGGACTCATCCCGCGCCGCCTCCGGGGATGGAGGGACGGGAGGGGACGGGAGGGGACGGGAGGGGGGGACAGGGCTCGTCCCGGTCCCCAAATCCACGGAAAATGCCGCTAGGTGTCACCCCGCGCCTTCGGCTGCGACGCGGGATGTGGGAATTCTCTCCTGCCCCTTCCCGGCTTTATAGGAAGGGACTGAGAAAATGAATGGATCCCGGTTTTATGGGATGTGGGAATGAACAGAGCCCGGTTTTATGAGATGTGGGAATGAATGGATCCCGGTTTTATGGGATGCAGGAATGAACTGACTGGGTTTTATTGGGAAGGGATTGAGGGAATGAGCAGATCCTGGTTTTATGGGATATGGGAATGAACAGATCCCGGTTTTACGGGATGCAGGAATGAACAGATCCTGGTTTTATGGGATTGAGAGAATGAACAGATCCTGGTTTTATGGGATGCAGGAATGAACAGATCCCGGTTTTACGGGATGCAGGAATGAACAGATCCTGGTTTTATGGGATATGGGAATGAACTGATCCTGGTTTTATGGGATTGAGAGAATGAGCAGATCCTGGTTTTATGGGATTGAGAGAATGAACAGATCCTGGTTTTATGGGATGCAGGAATGAACAGATCTTGGTTTTATGGGATTGAGAGAATGAACAGATCCTGGTTTTATGGGATTGAGGGAATGATCCCGGTTTTATTGGGAAGGGATTGAAGGAATGAGCAGATCCCGATTTTATGGCAAGAGATTGAGAGAATGAACAGATCCCGGTTTTACGGGATGCAGGAATGAACAGATCCTGGTTTTCTGGGATTGAGAGAATGAACAGATCCTGGTTTTATGGGATGCAGGAATGAACAGATCCTGGTTTTATGGGATTGAGAGAATGAACAGATCCCGGTTTTATGGGATGCAGGAATGAACAGATCCTGGTTTTCTGGGCATGGCGTCACATCCAAGTGGGAAGTGGCACCCATTCCGACAATTATCCTGGAGAAGGAATCGTTCGGATGGGAAAACGGGAGGGAGGACGGGAACAGGGATATGGGAATGGAGTTTTGTTGGGATTATGAAATTCCAGGATGAACTGAGTGGGAAGGAGCTCAAATCCCATCCCATTCCCACACCTGCTATCCCAGCCCAGCTGGCCTTGGACACTTCCAGAGACGGGAATCAGGGATGGGAATTAGGGGTGGGAATTAGGGATGGGAATCAGGGGTGGGAATTAGGGGTGGGAATTAGGGATGGGAATCAGGGGTGGGAATTAGGGATGGGAATCAGGGATGGGAATTAGGGGTGGGAATGACTCTTCCCTTTTCCCAAATGAATTCCCAGTGTTTTCTCCCGGCGGGAATGCGCCGTTGGCACCCCTGGAGCTGTCACCTCCCACATCCAGGAGATCCAAGATCCCTTGGGAGTCGCGTTCCCGAGATTCCTGGGATAAAACAAGGCCCCATTTCCCTGGAAGAGCCCAAGGAACGCCGGGACAGGATCAGTTTCCAGCAGCGACAATTCCATGATTCCCTGAGCCCGTTCCACTCTCGGTGTCCAGTTTTCCCGGGAATGTCAGGCCGGGAAGGCGCCAGATGGGATTTTATAGGAGCTGCTACCCCGCGGTCGGAGCCAGCGGCCGCCGCGAGATTAATTCCGCGAAATTAATTGGGACAAGATTGAAAAGGGAATTAAGGCGCAGCTGAGTGAACATTCCCAACCTTTTCCCTCCTCCTCCTCCTCCTCCTCCTCTTCCCATCACCGCCTCTCACTCCCTCCAATTCCTGCATCTGGAATTTATGGGGGAAAAGTTGGCAGGAGCGCTGGAATTCCCGCTGGGATCCAGGGGTGTGGAACCCCCTGGATAAACATGGACTGGGGAGATCTCAGGGCAGGGGATGGGGCCTGAAATTCCTAAATCGGGCCCCAAAAATGGGGAATTTGCAGGTTTCCAGAGTGGGATGCAGGACCAGGAGTGGGAGCTGCACCCTGGCTCCAAATCATGACCCCAGAATGGCCCCAAATGCAGGAAAATCCAGTAAAAACCAGTAAAAACCAGCAAAGACCAGCAAAATCCAGTAAAAATCAGCTAAAATTGGTGAAACCCAACAAAAACCAGTAAAAACTGGTGAAACTCTATAAAAACCAGTAAAGATCAGTAAAAACCAATAAAAACCAGTGAAAAACTGTGAAACCCAGTAAAAACCAGTGAAAACCCAGTAAAAACCAGGAAAACCCAATAAAGACCAGTAAAAAAACAGTAAAAACAGTAAAAACCAGTAAAACCCCCCCTCCCACCATCATCAATTTTGTTTTAAATCATAACTTTGAGTGATTTTAGCACATTTTGGCTTTGAAAATGAGAAAAAATTCCCGCTCCTACCTCACCGGGAACGCGGATGAGGTCACACCGTTGGAAATGGGAAATAAAATGGAAAATGAGCCAAATTTCCCAAAAGATTCCCGAAAAATTCCGGCTCCTACCTTGCTGAGGATGCGGATGAGGTCGCCCCGCTGGAAGGAGAGCTCGTCGGGATTGTCCCCGCGGCAATCCCACAATCCCTGGTAATAACTGGAATAATCCTCCTCGGAATTTTCTGGGAAAAAGGGAAAGAGAGTCAGGGTGGTGAGGGATTCACAGGGACGGGATCAGGAAGGAGAATCCAGAGATGGAAATTCTCCTGGAGCTCCTCTGGGATGGGAAAGGCTCCAAATCCATCGGGAATGTTGAATATTGAGGTTGGAAAATTTCAGGAATTCCATGGGACACCACAATGGCCAAGGGAATTCAAGGAAATCATGGAAAATCTGCAGGGAAATGGAAAAATCTTCCTGGAGGTGATTCTGGAGCTGGAAGTGCTCCTGGAGCTCCTCTGGGATAGGAAAGGCTCCAAACGCATTGGGAATGTTGAATACTGAGGTTGGAAAATTCCAGGAATTCCATGGAATTCCATCATGGACTCGCTGGTTGAGGTGTTGGTGCTCCCCAAAGAGTTTTGTCCCAGTTTTCCCTCCTTTCCCAGGAATTCTCCCTCCAGAGGGACAGGAGGGCATTGGAGGCATCCCGGGAATATCCGGTGGGATTCAGAGGAGCCATCCCAAAATTCCTGTGGGATCTCTCTCTGGCTTTTTGGGGATTAAAATTCCCATTTCAAAATCTCCAAATCACAGGAATTTTGGGAGATGCCTCCTTATCCCAGCAGGAAGAGTCTTCCCAACTGGAATTCCACCACTGAGAAGAGTCTCACTCATCAAATCCCAGGAATTCTCCCGTTCTCCACATTTTTCACAGCCCAGGATGCTCCAAAGTGGCCAAAATCCCAAAATATTCCACCCCCATTCATATTCTGGAAATCCTTTGGATTGGGATCTTACCCTCCCCGCTCCCGAAATCCTCCTCGCCCTCTGGGAATGGCGGCTCCATCTCCTCATCTGGGGAGGGAAAAATCAGTGGAAAAATCAGGGAAAAGCCAACAGAAAAATCAGGGAAAACCAGTGGAAAAATCAGGGGGAAAACAGCAGGAAAATCTGGGAAAATCCAGGAATGCCACAGCTCTGGCAGGCCCAGGGCTCCGAGAGAATCCTGGGAATAAAAAATTCCAAGATTGATGGGGGAGAGAGGAAGTACTGGAGAAGATTTTCATGGAAAATGGGAATTGCTGTGGACACCGGGAAAACCAAATTTCCTGGGATATCAAATCTGATGGATCCAGGGATTGTCCTGGGATATCAAATCTGATGGATCCAGGGATTTTCCTGGAATTAGGCCTGGAGATGAAGCTCTGCCTTCCCAATCCCACCCAACACTTGGATTTTCCAGGATTGAATCTGAGGAAAAAGCTGGAAAACTCTGGAAAACTTTGGAAAATTCAGCTTCTCCCTCCCACCCCTCTTTTGGGATCCTCATCCCGGGGGTTCCGGAGCCGCCGGCGCATCCCGGGAAGCTTCGGAATCTCTGAGGAGCCAAGTTTTTAATGGAGCAATTTGATTCAATTTTCCAGTCGATAAAATTCCCCGGCAGCGCTCGGCGCTTCCGAACGGACACCTTCACTCCTGATTTAACATTCCCATCGAATCCTTCCCGGGAAATTGGAAAAATTTATCACCTGTGAAATTTTATTTGGCCTCGGCCGCGTCTGTTTTTGTAAAACTTCATTAACGCCGAGGAAATTATCTCTCCGTGGCTTTTCCCGGTTTTTTTATTCCCGTCTCCTGGGTTTTTTTCCGTGATTTTTGGTCAGGAGGTAAAGGGAGGGAGAGGGGAGAGAAGGGAAGGTTGGGATTTTTCCTGGGGTTTTTGGGGGTTTGGGATGAAGGAAGATCCATGAGTTGGGTTATCCTAGGAAAGCTGGGAAGGTTAATACGTGAAAATCCATGGAAATCCATGAAAATGCACAAAACCCCCATGGAAATCCATGGAAATGCATGGAAATCCATTGAAACCTGTGGAAAACCTATGGAAATGCACTAAAACCTGTGAAAACCCATGGAAATCCACAGAAATCCATGGAAACCTGTGGAAATCCATGGAATTCCATGGAAATCTATGAAAATCCATGAGAATCCATGAAAACCCATGGAAATCCATGTAAATTCATTAAAACTCTGAGAGCTGCTCCAGCAGCTCCCAGATCCGAAATTCCCAGAAAAACAAGGTTTGGATTTGGGAGGTCCATCAAAAACTCGGGATAAAGGAATGGGATAAAACCTTGGAATTCTGGGTAGGTTAATGGCGGAGATGTGGGAATGGCACCAGCATGGGAATGGCTGAGGCTTCCTCCCGTTTTTCCAAGGAAAAGTTGGGAATTCGGGAGCTCACCCGGCAGCACCTCGTAGATGTCGTCGCTTTCCATCTCCGGCTCTTCCAGATTCAGGGTGGAATTTTGGGAATTGTTCATGGAATCGGAGCTGTCCCGGTCCTTGGAGAGCTCCTCCTCCTCCTCCTCCTCCTCATCCTCGTCACAGGGAATGGTCAGGGAGCTCAGGTCTGCCGGAAAAACAGGATGGAAAAGTGGGAATTCTCAAGATTCCAGAGGGGTGGGATTGAGATCCAAATCCTGCGCTGGAGAATGGGCAAAACTCCAAGGAAAAACCCAAGGAAAGATGGGAAAAACCCAAGGAAAGAGGGGAAATCCCAGGAAATAACCCCAAATTCAGGGATGAATCCTGAAGGGATGGAGCCAGGGGGTTCCAGAGTTTCTGGAAGGTTCCAGAGGGTTCCAGAGGATTTCTGGAATTTTGTCTGTCTCCAACTGGCGTGACTCCGTGCAAACCCAGTTGGGAGAGAGGGAAATGGGATTAAAACTGGGAATTCTCCCAGTTCCAGCAGGGTGGGATCGAGCATTTAACCCAACACCAGAGAACTGGGAAAAAAAAAATGGAAAAACCCAAGGAAAGACAGAAAATCCCAGGGAATGACCCCAAATTCCATGTGGGTGGATGGAAAGCCCCGATCCAGGTGGGAAAACATTTCCCAAAGATCCCAAAAAGTGGGAGCTGCTCCAGACTCACCCTTGAGGAGGAACTGGATCTGCTCCACCCAATCCTGGGCCTCAGCCGGGCTCGGAGCTGTGAACTGATGGGAGAATCTGTTACCCGGGATTTGGGATTTGGGATTTGGGATTTGGGAACAGCGATCCACTGCTCCCAACCCCAGGGCACCCAGAAAAGCCATTTCAGGGATTTATCTCCTGGCTCCAAGTGGGAGCAGAGCATAGCCAGGATATCCCGGGAAAATCCAGGAAAATCCATGGAAATCCATGAAAATCCATGAGAATCCATGGAAACCCATGGAAATCCATGGAAACACATGAAAATTCATGAAAATCCATGAAAATCCATGGAAACACATGAAAATTCATGAAAATCCATGGAAACCCATGGAAATCCATGGAAACACATGAAAATTCATGAAAATCCATGGAAACCCATGGAAATCCATGGAAATCAATGGAAACACTATCCCAGGAAAACTGTAAGGCCTGATCTATGGAAATCCATGGAAATCCATTCCAATTTCCACCCAAAATTCCATTTCCCTCACAAATTCCCATTTCCCCTCCCGAAATTCCCGTTTTCCTGCCATTTGCTACCTCATAGGAGCGTTTTCCTGGGCAGAGCAGCTGGAAGCAGCATTTTTTCCGGGAATCTTTCCGGAGCTGGGAATCCAGGTAGGCTTGGTAGCGCTCGATGGGAAAGGAGCCTTTGGGGTGCTTGCCTGGGAAAAGGGAATTGGGCAGAATTTGGGATTTTCCAGCTTTTTTTCCCACCCCTGGATGTGGTGCAGGGGGTTTTATCCACGGAGGAAAACTGAGGCACAATGCTGGAAAAATCTGGGAAAGGGGAATGTCCAGAAAATTCTGGGAAATTGAAATGGATGGAAAATTCTGTGAATGGGAAATAGTTGGAAAATTCCAGGAAAAGGAAACGGCTGAAAAATTCTGGGAAAGGAAAAATGGCTCCAAAACTCTGTGAAAGGGAAATGGCCAGAAAAATCTGGGAAAGAGGAATGGTCAGAAAAATCCCTTTTCCTCAGTGGAAAAAACCCCAGATCCAGCTGAGATTTCCTTTTCCAGCAGCTGGGAATTGTAATTTTCCATGGTCAGATCCCTCTTTTCCACCCGGAATTTGGGAATTCTTTCCCCACTCACTTTTCTCGTTGCTGTAGTAGAGGAAATTCCGTTGGGTGAGGACGCACCAGCGCTTGTGCCACTCGGAGCCGAAAAAGCTGGGCTCTGGAAAACGGGGAAAAAATGGGAAAAATCTGTAAAAATACGTAAAAAATCAGGAAAAGCAGAAAATTCTCCTTTTTATTCCTTTGGGATGTGTTAGTCATGGATTCGATGCCGCCAGGGAATGTGTTTGGGGTTAAATCTCCAGAAAATGTCGTTAGAGCGGAGATTAGCGGGAGTTAAGCCAGGCCTAACTCCGAGCTCGGCTCAGGGAAAAGCCAGGAGCTGTTTCAGGCTCTTCCCATAAATAATTCCCGAGAAAATCCCATTAGGGAAGGGAATAATTTGTGGCTTTCACGGGAAAAGGGAGATAAGGCTGAGGCTGATTCCGAGCCCGGCTCTTATCTCCACATTAAATGTGGGATGATCCTGAATCCCTGGAGCTTTTCCCGGCTTTTTCTCCTCATTAGTTTTGCCCTCCAGGCCTGGGCTGGGCTTAATTTAATTCCAGGATTTAATTTGGATGCTCTGGAAAAGGGAGTGAGCCCAGCAAGGCGTTGGAAAAACCTGGAAGCTCCTGCTGGTGGAAATCCGTGGATTTCCTGTTTTCCTGGGGTTTTTAAAGCTGGGCATTTGGGATTTTCCCGAATTTTGAGGTAGCAGCCCTGGATCTTCTCCTGGAATTCCAGATTTTACCTCGAGATCTCTTCTCCAGGTATCCTTGCTTCAGAATATTCCCGGAATCCTGGATGGGCCGTGGGAGCTCCTCCGGGCCTGTGGGGAGAAAAGCAAAGGAAAATCTTGGAATTTGCCATTCCCATTCCCAGCCCTTTTCTTTGGGGAAGCAGCCCCAGGGGTGGAAATCCCAATTTATCCCTATCCTGCTGATATTCCCAGGATTAGGAATAGGAAAGAGGGTCTTGGAATTTCAGGATTCAGTGGGATGAGGCTGGAGCTGCCCTTTTCCCCTGGAATCTGGTTGGGTTATTGATATGGAAATGCCAATTCCCATGGAAAACTCAATTCCCATGATTCTATGTCTGGCCTGGATCACGGCTCTTCCCATGGAATCTCATCCCAGAGACTGGAAGGGCTCTGCCATTCCCAGCTCATCCCAAAAACCTGGGAATCCTGGGATAGAGGGAGGTGACCCTGGATGAGCTTTAGGATCATTTCCATCCCAAATTATCCCATAAGAATTCCATATAAAAATGAAAAACACTGAAACAAAAATATGAAAATATGGATCCATAATTTGAAAATCCATGGAATTCCTTCCCAGTTCCCTCTCTTCTGAATCCCAACATTCCAA
Organism: Oenanthe melanoleuca; assembly: GCF_029582105.1. Taxonomy (NCBI): domain Eukaryota; kingdom Metazoa; phylum Chordata; class Aves; order Passeriformes; family Muscicapidae; genus Oenanthe; species Oenanthe melanoleuca. The sequence goes on from NC_079360.1 coordinate 4,892,649, forward strand.
CCCCGGTCCTGCCCAGCCGAGCCCTCCCTGATCCACAATGAGCTGGAAAATCCTAAATCATTCCCTAATGGAGCGTCCATCCCATCCATCAGCGGGCGGGAATTCATCTCCATTAATTCCCTAATCCATGATAAACTTCCCGTCCTTTCCTGTCCGCGCGGGGACTCCGTAAATCCCGACTTTTGCTCCCGCTCCAGCGGAGCGTTCAGGTGTGCTCCGACCATTCCTCGTTAGCCCGACGGCCTCATTTTCCTGGGAATGGCCTTGGAGGCCCCATTTTCCTGGGAATGGCCTTGGAGGCCTCGTTTTCTGGGAATGGTGAGGCCTTGGAGGCCTCGTTTTCCTGGGAATGGCCTTGGAGGCCTCATTTTCCTGGGAATGGCCTTGGAGGCCTCGTTTTCTGGGAATGGTGAGGCCTTGGAGGCCCCGTTTTCCTGGGAATGGCCTTGGAGGCCTCGTTTTCTGGGAATGGTGAGGCCTTGGAGGCCTCGTTTTCCTGGGAATGGCCTTGGAGGCCTCGTTTTCCTGGGAATGGTGAGGCCTTGGAGGCCTCATTTTCTGGGAATAGTGAGGCCTTGGAGGCCCCATTTTCCTGGGAATGGCCTTGGAGGCCTCGTTTTCTGGGAATGGTGAGGCCTTGGAGGCTTCGTTTTCCTGGGAATGGCCTTGGAGGCCCCATTTTCCTGGGAATGGCCTTGGAGGCCTCGTTTTCCTGGGAATGGCCTTGGAGGCCCCACTCCTGAGGCGGCAAACTCGGGAATTCCTCAGGTGGCAAATTTGGGGAATTCCAGAGGCAACACGTTTGGGAATTCTGGAGGCAGGAAAATTGGGAATTCCAGAGGTAACAAATCTGGGAATTCTGGAGGCAACAAACCCAGAGACAGCAAATTTGGGACTTCTGGAGGTGGCAAACTCGGGAATTCCAGAGGCGGCAAATTTGGGAATTCCAGAGGCAACAAGCTGGGGAATTTGGGAGGCGGAAAAATCGGGAATTCCAGAATCAACAAATTTGGGAATTCTGGAGGGAGAAAAATTGGGAATTCCAGAGGCAACAAATTTGGGAATTCCAGAGGTGACAAATTTGAGAATTTCTGAATCAACTAATTCGGGAATTCTGGAGGCAGCAAATTTGGGAATTCTGGAGGTGGCAAACTTGGGATAACTCCCCACAGTGGGACAAATCCAGGGGGGATCCAGCATTTGTTGGAATTTTATCCAAGCTGACTTTTGGCCAAGCTGGGGAACAACTTCCATAAATCCCGGCCGGGATCACCCTCTGCCCCCGCATCCGGCTGGGAAGCGCGGCCGGAGCTCGCCCACGGCTTTTCCATGTTCCTGATAAGGAACTCATCCATCAGGGCCGGGGGAAGGGAGAAGGGCGGGGTCGGGGTTGGATTTATCGGGAATGTGTCATTCCCTCCACACGCCCCGCGGGATAAATGGATCCTCCATCACTGCCGGCCGCTCCGCACCTGCGGCCGCGCGCGCCCCGGGATAACCGGAGCCAGGGATTTGATGGATTCTCCCGACTTTAATGAACGTAAACAAACAAAGGAGAGAGGGAAACATCAAATAATTCCCGTGACAGCTCCCAAAAGGAGCCGGGAGAGCGGGAAGCGCTTCCCAAAGGGAGCCGCGTTTGATGTGGGATCGGGATTTGTAAACAGCGGCAGCTCCGGATCGCGCCTTATCCAAATATTTCCCTTTCCCAGCGCCGGCTGAAAGTCGGGATTGACGGCTTTGGACTCTTCAACTTTCAGCTTTCACCTCCGTGGGCTCCGGAGGGAGGGGGAGAGGGAGACCCCCCCTCATTCCCGCCGGAATTCGTTCCCTAATTTCTCCTTGGAAAAGCTGATATGGGGCACCTGGAGATCAAAGTCCCAGTGCTGCTTTTCCTCCCGGCATTCCTGGTTTTCCAGAGGGTTCCAAGGCCCCCCAAGAACCTCTCAACCCCAAAGGAGGAGGGAGACGGGAGTGACCCCAATTCCTGCAGGGAATTGTTCCCGAATTTCCCCTTGGAAAAGCTGCTATAAGGCACGTGGAGATCAAACTGGTCCCACTCATTCCCAGTTTTCCAGATGGTCCTGAGCCCTCCAAGGACCCAAAGGGAGCGAGTGGAAGGGGGAGAGAGGGAATGGGAGGGATAAACCCCATTCCTGCTGGGATTTATTCCCAAACTCCCCATGGAAAAACTGACATGGGGCAACTGGAGATCAAACTGCAGCCGATCATTCCCGTTTTTCCAGAGGGTCCTGAGCCCCTCCGGGCACCCCTCATCCACGTCATCCCATCCCATCCCATCCCATCCATCCCATCCCATCCCATCCCATCCCATCCCATCCCATCCAGCCATCCATCCATCCCATCCATCCCGTCCCGTCCCGTCCCATCCCATCCCATCCCGTCCCATCCCATCCCACCCCTTTTTTCCCTCTGGGAATGGCTCCAGGGTCAGGAATCAATCCCAGAGGGTTGAAGCTCCCCCAGCCATGGATAACCAGGATTTGGGATGCTGAGCCACGGCAGCAAATCCCAAATCCCGATGGGATCCTCTCACCCCTTTCCCTTATTCCCAACAGGCGCAGCAATCCCAGGGAAAATCCCAAATTTTGGGGAGCTGAGGGTGTCACAGAGTGGGAATTCCACGTTTAATCCCGAGTGGCAGCAGCTTTGAAATTCAGGAATAAAAGGAAAGACATTAAAGATCCTTCCCGCCATAAATATCCCGGGAATTCCCACCCGGACTCCGGGGTTACATCCTGGCTCTTTAAAAACACATCCCAAGAAAATCAAGCACTTCCATCACCTTCCCGGGAATATTTACGGCCTCCGGGAAGGGCTCACGAGCAGAATTCCCACTTGGAATTATCAAGGAGCCGGCAAAGGTCAGCACAGGGATGGAGGCAGGTGAAGGATTTCCCTCCTGAGATTCCAAGGCCGGGAGATCCCAACCCTGGAGCTGCTCCCGAGGGATTCTCCCGGGGTTTGGGGTCGCGTCCCGGGGCAGGAATTCAGGGAAAGGCTGTGTCATTCCAAGATTTTGCCACAAGGAAGCAGCAGAAGCTCAGAATTGGAGCTGGGAGCTGGAGCAGCCCTGGCGGGAGTGACAACGGGGGGCTGGGATCCCAATTCCCGAATTTCCCATCCCCAAAAGGGACTGGGAATGCCAGCTAGGATCCTAATTCGCAAATTTCCCATCCCAAAAGACATTGGGAATGCCAGCTGGGATCCTAATTCCCAAATTTCCCATCCCAAAAAGGGACTGGGATTGCCAACTAGGATCCTAATTCCCAAATTTCCCATCCCGAAAAGAGGCTGCGCTGATCCCTAAAATCCCCTGTCCCCATCTCTGTCCCTGTCCCAGGGAGCTCTGGACTCTCCTTTTCCCAGATTTTGGGGTCGCAGCTCCGTGTCCCAGTTCTGTGCCAGGAATTCCAAGGGAAGCAGAGAGGGGGTTGGCAGGTCCCTGTCCCCATCCCATCCCATCCCATCCCATCCCATCCCATCCCATCCCATCCCATCCCATCCCATCCCATCCCATCCCATCCCATCCCATCCCATCCCATCCCATCCCACATCCCATCCCATCCCATCCCATCCCATCCCATCCCATCCCATCCCATCCCATCCCATCCCAGTCCCTCCAAACCCCTTTTCCCCCCATTTTTGGGGTGGCTGCTCCTTGCCCAATTCCTGCTGGTAATTCCAAGGGAAGATGCCTGTCCCTGTCCCTGTCCCTGTCCCTGTCCCTGTCCCTGTCCCTGTCCCTGTCCCTGTCCCTTTTTCCATCCCTGTCCCCCAAAACCCCTTTTCCCCCATTTTTGGGGTGCCAGATCCGTGCCCCATTCCCACTGGGAATTCCAAGGGAAGGCCCCTGTCCCTGTCATTGTCCCCATTCCTGTCCACGTCCCTTTTCCCATCCCTGTCCCCAAACCCCTTTTCCCCCATTTTTTGGGGTCCCATCTCCATGCCCCATTCCCACTGGGAATTCCGACGGCAGCTCCAGCTCCGCTCCCTCCCTTCCCCTCTCCTGACCTCATCACTTTTTCCCCCCCTCTCCAAAAGTGCTGACCGAGCCTTTCCCGGGAATTATTTATCCGCGGGAGAAATGATTAAAAAAATTATTGGGAAAAAAAGGGAGATAAAACAAAACATCGATCGCTGGGGCCGCATCCGCCTCTGGAAACGCTGGGAAGTGACAGCGGATAAAGGATGGCGGGGCCGGAAAAACAGGGAGCAGCTTTTTATGGCAGCTCGGATTCCCACAAAGCCATAAATCCAGGATGTTATGGATCGGGAGCTGGCTGGGAAAAGCTCCAAGTGGGGTGGGTTTGGGGGAGCCAAATCCAGGTGGGATCAGAGCTCTGGGAGCCCCAAATCCAGCTGGGATCAGAGCTTGGGATCCAGAGGGAACATTCTGCCTCCATCCCAAAATCCAGGTTAAATCAGAGCTCTGGGAGCCCCAAATCCAGGTGGGACAGGGCTTGGGATCTAGGGGGAATGTTCTGCCCCCATCCCAAAATCCTGGTTGGAGCAGAGCTCCAGGGTCCAAAATCCAGGTGGGATCCAGGGGCAAATGGGGACCTTTCCAAAAATCCAGGTGGGATCAGAGCTCTGGGATCCCAAATCCAGGTGGGATGAGGGCTTCGGGATCCAGGGGGGGCATGGGGACCTTATCCCTAAATCCAGGTGGGATCAGGGATCTAGGACCCCAAATCCAGGAGGGATGAGAGTTCCAGGACCCTAAATCCAGGTGAGATCAGGAGTCCAGACCCCAAATCCAGGTGGGATGAGAGTTCCACAATCCAGGGTGGACACCGGGCCCTTATCCCAAAATCCAGGGATTTGGGATTAAACAGAACCCCAGGACTGTTCTCCCATGGGAATGCAGCCCCTTCCCAGCCTGGATCTGAGCTGGGACGATCCCAAACTTTCCCCTCTGGGCTGCTCCCTCATTCCCTGGGAAGGGAGGGGCGGGAACATCACCGGGAATTTGTAACCCTGCGTGCAGAGCTGACATTTATGGGAAATTGGGAAAGTGAGGATTTTATTGCTCTCTCCGTCAAAAACTGCGGCTCATGCGAGGCCCGGGAACGGTGGGATCGATATCCCAGCCTTTAATATCATCCAGAAAACAACAAAAAAAATCATTATCCCGTTATTTTTATTATGGAGTTACTGCTGAAAAATGGGAGCTGGGGGCGGTTTCCATTTCCTCCGCTGCTGCCTCGGGATCAAATCCCAACGGGATGGGAAGCAGGATTTGGGTGGGGATGGGAAGGGGCTGGTTCTGCTCTGGGATGGGATTTTGGGAGCCCCAAAGCTCCAGGATGGGATTTTGGGAGCCCCAAAACTCTGGGATGGGAATTTTGGGAATCCCAGAGTTCCAGGATGGGAATTTTAGGAGCCTCAAAGCCCCAGGGTGGGATTTTGGGAGCCCCAAGGCTCTGGGATGGGATTTTGGGAGCCCCACAATTCCAGGATGAGATTTTGGTTTCTGGGATAAATCCCATTATCCCACCTCCCATTCCAGCTGCTGGGAGGCCGGGATTGGGACAGGAAATCCCAGCCTGGAGCACACCAGCACATCTGGGACATCCTGGAACGTGTGGATTCCCAGGAATTATGGAATGGGGGAACACAGAGCCAACAGTTTGACCCCAGGTAAAAACCTGGAATGAGATGGAGCATCCAAAGGGATGATGGTTCCCAGGATCCATCCCATTATCCCAATTCCCATTCCAGCTCTCAGGGATGGATCCTGTGGCTTCCTTCCCACGCCCAGGGATGTTTGATTCCTGGGATTTATGGAATGGGGGAACATGGAGCCAACACCTGCGCCTCGCTCCGGAACCAGGACTGGATCCGGGCTGGTTCCTTGGGATCCATCCCATTATCCCACCTTTTCCAGCCTCCGTGGGGGTCACTGCAGTGCCTGGAACGCCGGGATCAGGGAGGTAAATCCCAGCCTGGAGCAGCATCCCGGCAATCCCCGGGAATCCTCTCCCTGCCCTCTTCATTATCCCATTCCCAGCGGGAAGTTCTGAGCTCCTTCCCGGCTCTGGCTATAAAAACGTGATGGATGGCCGGGAAAGCTCCGGGAGTTCATCCATTCTCCCATTAAATTTTCCTTTAATTGGTCTCGGAGTCAATCAGGAACTCACCGGGCAGTGAATTAAGGAAAAGAAGAAGAGGGAAAAATCCAGGGAGCTGGGGGAGCCGAAGGGAGGGGTCTGTGCGCTGCTCAGGGATTAAAAAATGCTGGATTTGCTTCCAGAGGGGCTGGAATTCCACACCAGGAGAGTCCTGCATGGATTGGGGGATCTCCGGGAATGGGGAATCAGCCAAGAGCTGCCAAATAACCAAAAATTCCTTGGAAAACACGAGGAGATCTGGGTGGGAGAGACAATAAAGCGACGGGAGAGTGGGAATGAATCCAAGATATTCCCTGGGATTGGGAGAGCATTCCCGAGGCATGGAGAGCTCTGGGAATGCCCAGCTGGAATTCCTGGATTGGTGGCCAAGAGCAGCACTTGGAAGCGCCTGGAGACCCATCCCGAGATTTCCAGGAATATTCCAGGACCAATTTATGATGGAGAATTCCTAAAATTCCATTGGAAACTTGGAGAGGGAAAAGCTGGGATGGTCACGGGGATGTGGGGACAGCAGGGACATTCCACAGATATTCCAGGAATATTCCAGGGATATTCCAAGGACATTCCAGGGATGTTCCAGGGTCATTCCAGGGTCATTCCAGGGATATTCCAGGGATTTTCCAGGAATATTCTAGGGGTATTCCAGGGACATTCCAAGAATATTCCAGGGACATTCCAGAGACATTCCAGGAATATTCCAGGGATATTCCATGGACATTCCAGGGATATTCCAGGGACATTCCAGGGACAGTCCAGGGATATTCCAGGGATATTCCAGGGGTAATCCAGGGACATTCCAGGGACATTCCAGGGATATTCCAGGGGTAATCCAGGGATAACTTCCCCACCTTCCCTATTTCTTACAGAATTTCAAGGAGCAGAATGAATCCATGTTTTTCTCTTCCCCATTTCCCCCTTTTTAATGGAATTTCAAGGAACTGAATTAAGCAGTGTTTTCTTCCCCATTTCCCCCTTTTTTAAATGGAATTTCAAAGAGCTGAACTGATCCCTGTTTTTCTCTTCCCCAGTTTCCCCATTTTTCATGGAATTTCAAGGAACAAAATTAAACTGTGTTTTCTTCCCCATTTCCCCCTTTTTTAATGGAATTTCAAGGAGCAGAACGAATCCATGTTTTTCTCTTCCCCATTTCCCCTTTTTTAAATGGAATTTCAAGGAGCAGAACGAATCCATGTTTTTCTCTTCCCCATTTTCCCCATTTTTCCCATTTTCCCCATTTTTCATGGAATTTCAAGAAACGGAATTAAACTGCGCTTTCTTCCCCGTTTTCCCCCTTTTTTAATGGAATTTCAAGGAGCAGAACGAATCCATGTTTTTCTCTTCCCCATTTCCCCCTTTTTAAATGGAATTTCAAGGAGCAGAATGAATCCATGTTTTTCTCTTCCCCATTTTCCCCATTTTTCCCATTTTCCCCATTTTTCATGGAATTTCAAGGAACGGAATTAAACTGCGCTTTCTTCCCCATTTTCCCCCTTTTTTATGGAATTTCAAGGAACGGAATTAAACTGCGTTTTCCTCCCCATTTCCCCCCTTTTTTATGGAATTTATTGAGCGGGATCAAACCTCTCCCTGCCCTCCACCCGCCTCCCAGCCCTTCCCAGCCCTGGGGCTCGGCTCCGTCCCTCGGGAACTCCGGGAACAGCCCCATCCCTCCTCCCAGGAGCGCCGGGAACGGCTCCATTCCCCCTTCCAGCAGCCCTAAATCTCCCGGCGGGAGATTTACGATTCCCATTCCCGTTCTTTACTGCAAATCCAATCGGGCAGTAATGGTGGAACACGGGAGCGCCGTCACCCAGGGCTGATGGCTCCCATAAAACCCGTGTCATTCCAAACGGATGAGTTTATAAACGGGAACAAACCCTCGGCGCTGACAGGAACATGAAACCCATTCACCATTTAAACACTTCCCATTTTTTATTCCCCCCACCCCCGCGCCTCCGAGTTGTTCCGAGGATTTGCGGCTGCCGGGTGGAGGGGATGGGGTTGGGATCCTAAAACCGGGCTTAAAATCACCCTGGGCCTGCTCAGCATCCAGCAGGATTTATCCACTTCCCTTGGGAAAACTTCCCAGTGACCCCCATGTGTCAAAAACCCCAAAATCAGCCTTAAAACCAGGCCTAAAAACAGCCTTAAAACCAGGCCTAAAAGCACCCTGATCCTGCTCAGCATCCAGCAGGATTTATCCACTTCCCTTGGGAAAACTTCCCAGTGACCCCCATGTGTCAAAAACCCCAAAATCAGGCCTAAAAACCAGTCCTAAAAACAGCCTTAAAACCAGGCCTAAAAACAGCCTTAAAACCAGGCCTAAAAGCACCCTGGACCTGCTCAGCATCCAGCAGGATTTATCCACTTCTCTTTGGAAAAGTTGCCAGTGACCCCCATGTGTCAAAAACCCCAAAATCAGCCTTAAAACCAGGCCTAAAAACAGCCTTAAAACCAGGCCTAAAAGCACCCTGGGCCTGCTCAGCATCCAGCAGGATTTATCCACTTCCCTTTGGAAAACTTCCCAGTGACCCCCATGTGTCAAAAACCCCAAAACCAGCCCTAAAAACAGCCTTAAAACCAGGCCTAAAAGCACCCTGGGCCTGCTCAGTATCCACCAGGATTTATCCACTTCTCTTTGGAAAAGTTGCCAGTGACCCCCATGTGTCAAAAACCCCAAAATCAGCCCTAAAACCAGCCCTAGAAACAGACTTAAAACCAGGCCTAAAAACAGCCTTAAAACCAGGCCTAAAAGCACCCTGGACCTGCTCAGCATCCAGCAGGATTTATCCACTTCCCTTTGGAAAACTTCCCAGTGACCCCCATGTGTCAAAAACCCCAAAACCAGCCCTAAAAACAGCCTTAAAACCAGGCCTAAAAGCACCCTGGGCCTGCTCAGTATCCACCAGGATTTATCCACTTCCCTTGGGAAAACTTCCCAGTGACCCCCATGTGTCAAAAACCCCAAAATCAGCCCTAAAACCAGCCCTAGAAACAGCCTTAAAACCAGGCCTAAAAACAGCCTTAAAACCAGGCCTAAAAGCACCCTGATCCTGCTCAGCATCCAGCAGGATTTATCCACTTCTCTTTGGAAAACTTCCCAGTGACCCCCATGTGTCAAAAACCCCCAAATCAGCCCTAAAAACCAGTCCTAAAAACAGACTTAAAACCAGGCCTAAAAGCACCCTGGGCCTGCTCAGCATCCAGCAGGATTTATCCACTTCCCTTGGGAAAACTTCCCAGTGACCCCCATGTGTCAAAAACCCCAAAATCAGCCCTAAAAACCAGCCCTAGAAACAGCCTTAAAACCAGGCCTAAAAACAGCCTTAAAACCAGGCCTAAAAGCACCCAGGGCCTGCTCAGCATCCAGCAGGATTTATCCCTTTTTCCACTTTGCAAAGACTCCCAGCAATCCCCAATTATCCCAAGATTCCCAAATCTCAAAACCATCCCTAAACCCTCCCTGGATCTCAGCATCCAGCAGGATTTATCCCTTTTCCCACTTTGGAAAAGCTCCCAGTGATCCCAAATTATGCCAAGATTCCCAAAATCCTAAACCCCCCCTAGATCTCAGCATCCAGCAGGATTTATCCCTTTTCCCACTTTGGAAAAGCTCCCAGTGATCCCAAATTATCCCAAGATTCCCAGAATCCTAAAACCAGCCTGGATCTCAGCATCCAGCAGGATTTATCCCTTTTCCCACTTTGGAAAAGCTCCCAGTGGTCCCAAATTATCCCAAGATTCCCAAAACCCTAAAACCAGCCTGGATCTCAGCATCCAGCAGGATTTATCCCTTTTCCCACTTTGGAAAAGCTCCCAGTGATCCCAAATTATCCCAAGATTCCCAAAATCCTAAAACCAGCCTGGATCTCAGCATCCAGCAGGATTTATCCCTTTTCCCACTTTGGAAAAGCTCCCAGCGATCCCAAATTATCCCTTGATTATCTCCATGGTGACAGGCAGGAACAAAACCCCGTTCCAGGTGTGTTTGGATTGTTCCTCCCGGAGATTTTCCGTCCTCTCCGGGGCTCTTTCGGCACCTCCTCATTTCCCTGAGCAAATATTGATGGAATATTGTCCTGGAGCTGAGGGGAGGAAAGGGGGAGAGCTCCACCTGCTCCCAGAAATCCGTGGTGTTTTTCTCCGGGAGTTTTTTTCTGGAAAAATTGGGAAAAGACCCAAATAGGGAATCCTGGAATGGTTTGGGATGGAAGGGCCTTAAATCCCATCCCACTCCCATCCCATGGGCAGGAAAAAAATCCAGGGTGCTCCAATGGGGCCTGGGAGAATTCCAGGGATTCAGGGAACCCGGGAATTCCCAGCTTCTCCGGGAATCCCTTGCCAAAATCCCACCTGAATTTTCTCTTTTCCACTTAGTACGGATTCCCTGTGTCCTGTCATCCCAATTCCTGATGAAAATATTCGGGATATCACCCCAAAGGATTTGGAATGTCCCTGCCTGGTGCCAGATCCCAGGAAAAGCCGGAAAATTCCATTTTCCCTCTCCAATTATTATCTGGAAAAGCGGGATAACGCCGGAGAGCCTCTCCTGGGAAGTGCCTGATGACCCTTAGTGCCAGCAGGAAAATTTTCCCTGTTATTCCAGGAATTGGGGTGGGAATGATCCTCAATCAGCTGGATCCAACTCTTTTCCTTGGGAAAAAGGAGTGGGAATATTTTTGGCTCCTCGGCCTGCAGCTCCATGGGAGGATTCCTTTGGAGCGATCCATGATCCCTGAGGATCCACGGAATCACAGAATGGGATGAGGATGGGAGAGACCTCAAAGCCCAGAACTCCAGAATTCCCAGAATTGCAGCTCCTCAGGGATCTCATTCCAAACCTCTCCCACGACCATTGACAAAACCATGGAAAACTGGGGAAAAAAAGAGGGAAAACAATTCCGGTACAAATATCCCGGAGCCGATTTTTCCAGACCTCGCCATCCCGGATCCAGGGGCGTTCCCGGTGCCCACGGATCCCAGCGGGGTCCCCACCCTTCCTTCCTGCCCTGGAATCCCATCCCGAAGGGAAGGAAGCGGCACCGGAGGCTCCGGCCGTAAATCCAAGCCCATCCCATGGAAATTCCGGAGCCGGGAGCGTTTCCTCCTTCCCTGACCAAATTCCGACGGAGCTTTGGCTCCATCCTTGTTTTTATCAGGAATGGGAGCAGCCCCTTCCCTAAAAACAGCATTCCCACCCAAAAATATCCAGGAAAAGCTGGAGCAGGCCCTGGATCCATCACAGGAAAACCTCTGGAATATTTTTAGCAGGGATCCCAAAATCTTGGGATTAATTAAACCCCCTAATTAACACGAATTAATTAATGACGGGCAGGCATTAATTAGGACAAGCAGTCTCCACCTTCAACAGTTTTCCAAAGGTTTTTCCCATCTTGCCCAGGGAATGGATATCCTGGAATGTTTTCAGCTGGGATTTGGATGGATCTGGGATAAAAATGGGATATTTTGAGGAGGGATTGAGCTGAAATCCAGGATTTGGGATTTCAGGAAAATGGGAACTTGGGAATCATCCCTAAATCCTGTTTTTGGGGGGATTGAGACCCAGTTTTCCCGCCACAATCAGGAAACACAACAAAAAACTTGGGAATTATCCCTAAATCTCTTTTTTTTCAGGGACTGAGGCACAGCTCTCCCATCAGAAACTGAGAACACCCCAAAAACTTGGGAATAATTCATAAATCCCTTTTGGGAATCATCCCTTAATCCCTTTCTTTTTTTTTTTAAGGGATTGAGGCCCAGTTTTCCCATCACAAAACCGGGAACACCCCAAAACAAACTTGGGAATTTTTCCAAGGCTCATCCCTCGAATATTTCCCCAAGCCATTTTTTAAGGAAAAGCTCCAATCCCGAGGGATGGATTTTTATCCTTTTCCACGCGGGAGCCGATGTTTTCCAGGATGAACGGCCCGAGCCGGAGCTCTCTGTTTTCCCAAGCCTTCAAATTCCACTAAATTTCCCTTTCCCTGGAAGAACTCCTCAGAATCCCATAAAAGATGATTTATCCGCCTGCATGAGCCGCACGGAACCGCAATTTCCAGGATAAATGCCGGGTGTAAATTGTTGTTTATGTCGGATTCCGACTGTCTTTACGAGTTTTCCCGAGAAAACGGGATCTTCCCGGCTTTATTTCTTCCGTCAGAGCCTCCCCTGCCCACGGAGGAATGCTCCGGATTGGGGGCTTGGATGGGAATCACCTTTTTCCCCACTTTTTTTTCTGGTGGGAATTGTCAGAGTTCTGGGATTTGGGATTGGTTTAAATGGGGAGAATTTAAGGGAATGCGGTGCCGTTCCCAGGGTTTTAAGGATCAGCCTCTGGAAAATCCTGGTTGGGAAAAACGCTCGTTCCCATCCAAAGTTTGGATACAGGAGGGGAGAATTCCTAGGGAGTCTGGGTGGGAAAAATGTCTCATTCCCACTGGAAATCCGGCCTCAGCCAGTAGAGAATCCCTTGGGAATCTCCCTGGGAAAAAATCTCCATTCCCACCCAAAATCCGGCCCCAGAGAGTGGAGAATCCCTCGGGAATCTGCACCTGGATATCCATGGGGGTGCTGTGAGGCACCTCCGGAATTCCAGCTTCCTTTTGGAATTTCCTTGGGAAAACGTCTCATTCCCATCCTCATTCCCACCCAGAATCCTGTCACAGCCAGTGGAGAATCCTTCAGGAATCTCCCTGGGAAAATCCCCTCGTTCCCACCCAAAATCCGGCCCCAAAGAGCAGGGAATCCCTTGGGAATCTTCCTGGAATGCTGGGATGCAGGGATGGGAAATGAAACAGGACAACCCCTGAGAAATCCTGGGAAAAGCAAATCCCAGAATCTTCCACGCCATGGGAATGATGTCCAGGGATGGGAAATGAAACGGGACAACCCCTGAGAAATCCTGGGAAAACCAAAATCCCAAATTTTTCCACACCATGGGTATCACCCAAACCCCAAAAAACCCTTTCCGTGGGGACACCAATCCATCCTTTCCCTGCTTCCAGAGGGAAGGGACCCAACCCATTCCCTGGATTCTCCCAAAAAAAACCTCAGCACCAGCACAAACCCCCGGATCCAAGGCAACTTTTCCTCCAGCGGAAAGCCGGGAAAAGGTCAGGGAGCGGGAAAAATAATAAGATTTTCTAACGGCTTCCTTCGGAGCAAAATATTATCCGTTCTCCCGCTTTTTTTCCTGCTTTTATGGAAGGAGATTCTGCCAATTCCAAAGAAAAAGGAGGATTAAAATGAGCTTCTGCACCTTCGGGGGCCCATTTGGAAGTTTTACTGTACGGAGCTGACAGGAAAAATCGGGAATTAATATCCCGGAGCCGCTTCCGAGCTGCAATAGCAATTATTGGACTCCGTGTCCCTGGATAAATAATGGGGCCATTCCGCTAATTAGCTCCGACGATCCCGGCTCCATGGAAATCCTCCCCCGCCCGGAAAAACAACGCCGGATTTTTGGGAACGGCGGCTTTTCCCCACCTGGAAAAAACGTGGAAAAAAATTGTGGAAAAATCCAGGAGTTGTTGCCGCGTTCGGGTGTAAAATGGGAGGTGTTGTCGGGAAAAAATTGGGAATTAAAAATGTTATGGAGTGGGAATTGCGGATGAAAAAAATTGGGAATTAAAAATGTTATGGATTATAAATTATCCCGGTGATTCCTGCTCCATGGAAACCCTCCCCTGACTCGAAAAACAACACCAGAATTTCAGGAATAACACCTTTTTCTATCTGGAAAAATGGTGGAAAACTCATGGAAAAATAATGGAAAAATCCTGGAGTTGTTGCCATGTTTGGGCGTAGAATGGGAGGTGTTCTCAGGAAAATCGGGAATGTTGATAGGGAATTTAAAATGTTATGGATTGCCGGTTATTCCTAATAAAATTATCCCGGTGATTCCCGCTCCCATGTGGCTCCATTAATTCCAGAGGTGTTAACTGGAAGCAGAGCTTGTAATTAATTAATTAATTAATCAATCAATCAATCAGCGTTCCGGGATGGTTTTCCCATTTCAAATCCTGTTTTTTTTTTCATTATTCCCTAATTATTTTCCGGCCTTGGGATTGCAACAGGAGCTGCTGTTCTCTGGCATATCCCGATTTATTCCAAGGAAAAACGGGATCTCCATCTCCAGCCCATCCTCAGCCCCCAAATTCCTGGGATCTGACACTCCCAGGGATTGCAGCCTCATCCCGAATATTCCAAAATGAAAATACTGATCCTGCATCCCACATTTCTCATCCCAAACCCCAAACCCCAAACCTCAAACCCCAAATCCCAAATCTCACATCCCTTATCTAAAATCCTGCATCCCAAATACCAAATCCCACATCCCTTATCAGAAATCCCAAACCCCAAATCCCTTATCGCAAATCGCAGATCCTGCATCTCAAATCCCAAATCCAACATCCCAAATCCTAAATCCCAAATCCCACATCCCTCATCCCAAACCCCAGATTCCTCAGCCCATATCCCAAATCTCATATCCCTTATCCCAAATCCTTCATCCCAAATCCTGTATCCTGAATCCCGAATCCCTTTTCCCAAATCCCTTATCCCGTATCCCAAATCCCTTATCCCGTATCCCTCATCCCAAATCCCTTATCCCAAATCCCTTATCCCAAATCCCTTATCCCGAATCCCTTATCCCAAATCCCGTATCCCAAATCCCTTATCCCAAATCCCTTATCCCGAATCCCGTATCCCTCATCCCTTATCCCGTATCCCGAATCCCTTATCCCAAATCCCAAATCCCGAATCCTGTATCCCTCAGCCCAAATCCCAAATCCCACAGCCCAAATCCCGTATCCCTCATTCCTTATCCCAAATCCCGTATCCCTTATCCCAAATCCCTTTTCCCGAATCCCTTATCCTAAATCCCTTATCCCAAATCCCTTATCCCGTATCCCTTATCCCAAATCCCTTCTCCCAAATCCCGTATCCCAATTCCCTTATCCCAAATCCCTTATCCCAAATCCCGAATCCTTTATCCCTCATCCCTCATTCCTTATCCCAAATCCCATATCCCTTATCCCAAATCCCTTATCCCTTATCCCTTATCCCAAATCCCGTATCCCAATTCCCTTATCCCAAATCCCGTATCCCTTATCCCAAATCCCGTATCCCCATTCCCTTATCCCAAATCCCGTATCCCGTATCCCAATTCCCGTATCCCGAATCCCGTATCCCTTATCCCAAATCCCGTATCCCAAATCCCGTATCCCGAATCCCGTATCCCGCGTCCCGTGTCCCTCCCGGCTCCGCAGGCAGGGGGCAGTGGTGCCATTTCCCGGCGAACATTCCCAGCTGGAAATCTCCAAAGCGGGAAGAGGAGGGGGGAGAAGGACCGGGAACGAACCCCCCACGAGAAACACCGGGAATTCTCTCCCCTCACCGATCCACAGACCCCAAAAATTCCCTCTGTGGGGCAGGGATGGAGCCAATCCCTGATAAAATCTGGGAATGGGAATCGGGTGTGCCGGGGTTTTATCCCATTCCCAGAAAACGATGGATCAGGGGATGGTGCCTCAAAAATTCCAAGCGGAGCCTCCAATTCCCTCCCATTCCAAGTATTCCCGTTTTTCCCATAGAAAAATCACACAAATCCAAGGATCCTCAGGGTGAAATCCCGTTGGAAAAGCCATTCCCACTCCGATATTCCAAGGAAACGAATCTCCTTTGGAACGACCCCGTTATCCCCCCTTGGACCCTCATTCCCTGGAATTGGAATTCCCAGGAATGTGGCATTCCCTGTTCCCACTGCTCTTTTGGGATTGCTGGTCACTCTTCACCCCTTCTGGGTTCTTGGGAATTTGAAAATCCCAGATCCTGAAGGTTCAAAAATTCCTGAGGATCTTGGGAACTTTGGAAACCCAAATCCCAAAGGTTCAAGAATTCCCAAGGACCCTGGCACCTTCAGAATCCCAAATCCTGAAGAATTCCCAGAAAACCCCACTCCAGCCCTTCCCAGAAAACAAAATCCAGGATTTTTCCCTCCCCAAATCCACCTCCTTTCCCAAATCCAGGATGGGATTTCTCCGTGCGTTCACCTTTCCCACAAAACCCTTTCCCTTAAAACTTCCTCTGGAAAAGGAGAGGAAAACCTGGATTTTCCTGATTTTTTTGTGGATTTATTCCTTTATTGTTTTTAACAGGAATGAATCATTCCTACGGGATCAGGGCTGGAAATTCCCTCTCCCTGTCCCAAACCAAGAACTTCTTGTTGTTCCATTCCCATTTTCCACCAGAATTCCCTGGATTTAAAGGATTTTCCCTTCAAACCCTTTCCAACATTCCCGAAATCCCCCTAAAACCGCGCTGGGAGCTGCGGCTCCGAGCAGTTGCCAAGGGAAAATTCCCAATCCTTCCTAGAATTCCCAAGAAACCCGAGGCCGTGAACTCCAGGCGGCCGATCCGTGCCGGGAGGCGGGAATGGCCTGGATTTGACCTCGGCATTCCCGGCCCGATGGACACCCCCATCATCCGTCCTCTTTAACAACATTCCCTTTTTTTTCTTTTCCCCTCCCCTTGGAAAACGAATCCCTAAAACATCCCTGACCCTGCCCCGGGAATTCATCCTGGGAAAAATGGACGGCTCCTCTTTCACAAAGCCCCCGAATCCCGGGAGAATCTGGGAGAATCCTGGAAAAAATACGGGAAAAGAGGATGAGGAGCTCGGCAAAAAAAGGGAAGAGGAGAATCTCGGATCTGCTTGTGCTTCCCACTGCTGGGATTTGGGGTTTTCCCAAATAAGTGCTGAAAATCCCAATTTAAATATTCTTAAATATTCCCAAATATCCCTGTATAAATGTGCTTAAACATCCTGAAACATATATCCCCAAATATCCTGATTTAACTGTTCCTAAATATCCTGATTTAAATATTTCTATATATCCCTAAATATCCTTAATTAAACATCCCTAAATATTCCTAAATATCTCAATTTAAATATTCATAAAGATCCCAAATATCTCAAATTATCTCTATTTACATATTCCTTAATATCCCTAAATATCCAATTTTAAATATCCCTAAATATCCCAATATAAATATCCCTAAATATCCCAATTTAAATAGTCCCAAATTCCTCTAAATATTCCCAAATATCCAAATTTAAATGTCCCTAAATTTCCGTCCCGATCCCATCGGTTTCTCCACAGGTTTTTTTTTTTCCAGGGATGAAATCCTGGCTCCTTTTCCTCCCCCCTCTCCCTCCCCCCCTCCCTCCTTCCCTCCTTTCCCAGGCAAAATTCCGGATCCGATTATTCCAAGGAAAACGAGGCGGGAGCCGGAATGGAGCAGAACGATCCATTCATCCCGAGAAAGGTTGGGAAAACTGGGAGCTTCCCACGTCTCCACCTCGGCCTGAGCCTGAATTTGGAGTTTTCTGGCATTTTTATGGAATTTAGATTGGGAAATTCCGGCTCAATCCAAACTCTGGAGTGATTCAGAGGTGTTTTTCTCCGGGAAAATCAGAATTTTGGGAATATCTCTCATTTTCCTGGTATTTTACTGACCTGAACCCAAAACTGGAGTTTTCCTGCTTTTCCTGCTTTTTTATGGAATTTAGACTAGGAAATTCTGATGCAATCTGAACTCTGGAGTGATCCAGAGTGTTTTTCTCTGGGAAAATTGGAATTTTGGGAATATCTCTCATTTTCCTGGTATTTTAGGGGCTGCTGCCTCAGTTTCCCCAGATGAAAAACAGGAATAAGGATTCCCATTCCCTCCTCCATCCTCTCCAGAAAAACATCCCCAGATGTCTTCCTTCCCAAAGGAATTAAAATCCAAATTATTTCCCAAAATTCCCCCACATTCCCAAAGGAATTTGGCTCCAAATATTACCAGAATTTCCTCACATTCCCAGAGGAATTCAGCTCCAAGGAGTCTCCAAATCCAGAGGATTCCTCCTGGATCTGAGGGATGAATTCCATTCCCAGAATTTCATGGGCTGGGTTTAAACCCCAATCTCTGAGATCTGAGGGAGGATCTGAATTCCTAAATTTTCCCTAACAGGAAATCCTACAGGCTGGGTTTAAGCCAGGCCTACTCAATCCCAGCCCAACCAAAATTCCAACATCTCCAACTCCGTTTGCTCCAACACCCAAACCACGGATGAGCCATAAAAATCCCGGATTTTCGGGATGAGAATCGCCCTGGATGAATTCCGTACCCAGCCCCACTTGGGAATTTTGGGAATTACTGTTTCCAAGGATACCACACTCCGTTCTCTCCCAAGATTCCCGGGAATTGCTCCGTGGGGATCCTTAGTGACCCGGATCAGTGTGGATCCCACACTCTCTCCGTGGTTTTTCCACGGATTTTCCGTTCCCTCCTGGAGCCACCAGAGCGCTTTGGGGTCATTAACGATGTCCCCATCCGACTCCCAAGAAACTCCTGGAATATTCCATGGAAAAGCCTGAAATCTGGGAAGGGCTTCCTCAGATTCCTCCTCTTCCTCGGGAATGAGGAAGGGCAGAAATTCTAAGGGATGGAGGAAGAGGGGAATTCATTCGGGATTTGGAAGCCGAGGAGGCACCGAACGGTGCCGGAGTTTTCCATGGAAAAGGCTCCAATCCCGTCCTCCCAACTCCAGGGAAGAGAACTGGGAAGTTTCAGGATCCTCCTGAAAAATCTCCTCAGAAAACCTGGGAATGGTTTGGGATGAAGGGACCTCAAAGCTCATCCCGTCCCCACCCCTTCCCGTTATCCCAGATTGCTCCGACCCTGCCTTGGACGTTTCCAGGGATACGGAATCCCGGAATTTCCCTGGGAAATCCATTCCAGCCTTCCCCACCCTTCCAGTGAGGAATTCCTCCCAAATTCCCAATAAAAATCTTTCTTTTCCAGCCTGAAATGTCTTCTCCCGTCCCAAAATTTTCCTTGAACCCCGTTCCCAGGCTTTCCTCCACGGGAAGGGATTTTTCCCAAATTCCCTTTTTTCCCTAATTCCCATTCTAATTCCCTCTCTTCCAGCCTAAAATCTTTTTCCTCCCATCCCAAAATTTTCCTTGAACCTTGAATCCACTCCAGGATGGGATTTGGAGCTGGGTTAGGTCTGGAATTCTCTGGGAGAATCCCCAGAATCCCTGAGGAAAAGGAGAAAAATGTGGGAATGCCCCGGGAATGCCAAAGGTCCCCACCCAGGTGGGAAAAAAATGGGCAATAAAATCCCGGGATTTGTCCATAAAAGCAATTCCAGAGTTAATCAAGCCAGAGGTCCCAAAAAAGCGACTTTTCCCATTGATTCCACATGAAGGAATTCCCAGCTCCTGCACTGTGACCTGGCGGGAAATGAAACATCCTGGCTTTTATTCCTGACATTGATCCATGCCGGAAAAATCCATTTCCCCTTTTCTTTAGAGTATAGAAATAAGGAGAAATGAATTATTCAGCAAATAAAAAATAAAAAATAAAAAAAAAAAAAAAAAATTATAGTTGGGAATTCTGATTTAATTTAAAAATCTTGGGATTTTAAATAAAATCCATGGATAAATCAAAATTCTTACAAAATTCCTACAAAATTCCTACAACGAGCCGGGATCAAAGGCTAAAACCTGGGATCATCCCAACAATTCCTTGGAAAAGCTTCTTTTGGTTGAATTTTGAAAGGAAAAACCTGGATATTTTTGATGCAAAGAGGATTTCTATGGGAAAAACCAATCCACAGGTGTTTTCCCAGGAGCTGGAGCATTCCCAAATCCCAAATGTCTGGAAGTCCAAGGTGGGATTGGACATCCATGGATGGATCCCAATCCCAAGTTTTTTTTTTTTTCTGGGATATTTGAGCTCCTGCAGGATCCCAGCATCAATCCAAGGGATTTATTCCTTCCCTTTTCTCTTGGAATTGAACAGAAATCCAAGGAAATTCGATCCCAGCAAAAAAATTCCATGGAATTTACCCCCAAATCTACCAAGAGGTGGAAAAAAAATCAAAGCAACAAGGGCGCCAAAACCCCCAAAACTATGGAATTCCTCCCAAATTGGAGGTGGAAAAATCAAAGCAACGAGGCCACCAAACCCTCAGAAAATCCAGATAAAAGCCAAAATCCCGGAATTTCGGGCAGGAATCCAAGCCAACATTTCTCCCACTCAGATCCCCCAGGGGGATAAACAAATTCCAGCGGCGCAGGGAGCACGGAAAATCGGGATGGAGGCCATGGAATGACCCCTGGAGAGGGCCAGGAATGTCGCCACGGCCCGGCGCTCCCGGTTCCACCTGGGCTGGCGCGGCACACCTGGGGAAATCCATCAAAATTCCGGAGCTCAGGAATGCAGGGAGGGGATTTAATCTTTAACCAGACCCCCCTGGAAGCCTCGGAAAATTCCCAGGAGCTGCTCCCGGTTTTGTCCGGGAGTCGCCTTGGCCGCGGGGTTGGCGCTGCCGGGAAGGGAAGGAGCCGGAATTCCGCGGCTCCGGCTGGAATTGGCAGCTCCAAGGTCAGCGGGACACGGAAAAAGGGGAAAATAAAGGGATGGAGTTCCAGGAGAGCGGCTTGGGAGGCCCCCTGGAAATGTGGGATTTGGCGGGAAAAGGAGGAAAATTGGGAAAACAACCCTGGAGTTTGTGTGGGGAGGGGGAGGAGGCCTCGGCCTCACCAGGAATTCCACCAGCCCGAATCCCTGGAATTCCTGAATCCCGGTAATCCCAGAATCCCTGGAATCTCTAAATCCCATGAATTCCTAAATTCCTGGAATCCCTGAATCCTGGGAATTCTTGAATCCCAGGAATCCCTAAATCCCATGAATTCCTAAATCCCTGCAATCCATTAATCATGTGAATTCCTGAATCCTGGTAATTCCTGAATTCTGGGAATTCCTGGATCCCTGGAATCCCTGAATCCCTGGCTTCTACAGCCTCTCAAAACATCTTAGGGGAAAACTGGGAAGGTCCAGATTAAAAAAAACTGGGATTCAAAAAGAATGGGATTCAAAAAAATTTGGATTCAGAAACCTGAAATTAAAAATAACGGGATTCAGTAAAATGGGGTTCAAAAATTGGCATTCAAAAAAAAATGGGATTCAGTAAAATGAGATTTAGTAAAAAGGGAATTTTAAAAGTGGGATTTTAAAAAATGGGATTGAAAAAACAGGATTCAGTAAAACGGGATTCAGTAAAATGAGATTTGAAAAAATGGGATTCGAAAAAATGGGATTCAGCAAAAGGGGATTCAGTCAAATCCACTCTGAAGCGAGGCAGAGATGGGAATGGGATCAAAAAGGGATTTTCAGGATTCCAGTCTGAACTTTCCTCCTGGTTTTTCCCTGTTTCCCGGCAGGAAAAGCCGCTCCCTGCCCATATTTCAGCACTGACATTCCCAAGGATCCCGGAACAATCCCGGAACAATCCCGGAACAATCCCGGGAACAAAGGCCCTGCCCAGGGTCAGACCCACGCCGGCACTTCCCAAAATTCCGCCTCCATCCCCAGCCCCTTCCTGCCTGTCTCCAACTCCAAACCCTTCGGAATATCCACAAAATCCAGGGAAAAAGGGATGGGAACAAAGAGTTCTCCATAGGGCAGGGGCGCCGGGATCCTCCATGGATCCTCGGAATTCCCATTCCATGAAAATGAAATATTCCATGGAAATGAAATATTCCTTGAAAATCGAATGTTCTATAAAAAAATCAAATATTCTGTAAAAAAATTAAAATATTCCGTGAAAATGAAATATTCCATGAAAATGAAATATTCCACACTCATCCTTCCCGCATTCCCAGCCACAGGTGTCCCACATGGAATAAGGAGAAGTTTTCCAGCTGTTCCAGAATTCCCTCCCTCGGAGCAGAACTGCTCTGGGAGTTTTCAATTAATTTATTCCTGGAGTAGGGAATGTGCAAGAGGAGACAGGGATGGGATTTATTCTGGATACCCGAGGTGGGAAAAGAAGCAGGGAATTCGTTCTGAGAGCCAAGGAAATGTTTTGGAAAGCAAAGGAAAAATAAATAAAATAAAATAAAATAAAATAAAATAAAATAAAATAAAATAAAATAAATAAAATAAAATAAAATAAAATAAAATAAAATAAAATAAAATAAAATAAAATAAAATAATAAAATAAAATGAAATGAAATGAAATAAAATAAAATAAAATAAAATAAAATAAAATAAAATAAAATAAAATAAAATAAAAAATAAAATAAAATAAAATAATAAAATAAAATAAAATAAAATAAAATAAAATAAAATAAAATAAAATAAAATAAAATAAAATAAAATAAAATAACTACTTCCCATTTCCTTCTGTAAACCCCAGTATGTTTTAAAACCATCCAGGAATATTCAACTACATCCAAAACCTGCTTTAAATTCAGTATTCCTAATTTTCCCAATAATTTCTCCATATTTTTTCGAATCCCACTTTTTAAATTTTGATCTTTTTCACCTCCAGCATTTTTGTCAAGGCCAAAAAAAAAAAAAAAAAAAGGGAAAAACCTCCAAAGCTCTGCAGCTGAAAGGGAGAACATTTTTTTCCCTTTTTTGGGAACATCTGTCACCGTAAAAGTGCAAAACCAACCCAAGCAGCAGCGAATCCCTTTTTTATTCCCTGCTCTGAAATTCCCTCTCCGTAACTTTTCCTCAGAAGCGCTTCCCAGCCCGGATTTCTTTTGTTTTTAATCATTAAAAAAAAAATCACTCTGATTAAAAAAAAAAAAACACAACAACACCAAAAAATAAAACGAGGAGTGAGTTTCGAACCGGGAGGGAAGACGAAGATAAGCGGGAAAAATCAATTTCTGGGGAGAAAGGGAATTTTGCCACGGATGAGGGGCGGGAAGGGGACAACGCCGGAGTTGTCGATGGCTGTTTACACCGGGAGCCATCTGGCAGCAGAGATATAATAACAATTATTCCGTGGAGATTCCGCCGAGGAATCGCATCCCCGTAAATCAAATTAACGCCCCCACCCCCCCCAGCCACCCCGGCCTTTCCCGCTCTTCCCGTTCCTTTCCCTGCTCCCGTTTAACCCCGGGAATGCTCCCGAACAAGGCGCCCTCATCATTAAGAATTGATTTTTTATTTATGGCCGCCGTGCCGCCCCGCGATATCCCGCCGTAATTCCGCCTTTGGAAATCCGATGTTTGCGCCGAGATTTGTGTTCCCGCCGTTGCTTCCCCAATCCCTTTTTTTTTTTTTTTTCTCCCCCCTCCACTCCCCCGGCGTGGAAATATCCGATATCCTTCATTAGCTCGATTACATCGGATAAGGGGTTTATTCCTTTAAATTATTTAACCTTGGAAGAACCCGCTGGGACCCCATAAATTCCGGCCCCGCTAATGAAAATCATCCGTTAGGGCCGTTCCCGAAGACAACGGGAAAAGGGATTAGAATATCTCGGAAAATCAACTCCTTTATTTTTTTTTTTTTATCCTTGGAATCTGACAGATTTGATAATTCACCAAAAACATTTTATTTCCCCCACAGCGGTGCTGATCCCAAAACTTATTTTTTGTGGGATACCTGATTTTTCACTGATTTTTTTTTTTGTCCTGAACTCCCTCTTTTTTAGCTGAATTTGGCTGAATTTAGATCCTAATTCCAGAAAGAAACATCCAGCACTTGTGGCTTTCCCAAAAGCTGGGATTCTGATCCATGGAAATGGACAGGACCCAGACACAGAAATGGGAAGGGATGGAGCTCAACCCCAAAATCTGGACTGAAAACCCAACCCAGGCTCTGTCCTGGGCACAGAAAAAAAGGGGGAAAAAGCAAAATTCAGGAGTTTTGTTTCAAGTTCTGATCTATTTTCTTAATTAATCAATCAAATAAATTCAATTTAAGCTCCACTCCACTCATGGGGACATTTTTAAGATCCGGGTCCCTCTGACGGGAGACATCCAATAAATTCCACTATTTGGCTTTTTTTGGTCCTTTTTTTTTGGTGAAACTCGGTTATTTACTCATTTTTTGGGGTATGGGACTGGTGAAGCTCCACACAGGAGGAGCACTGAGAAATTTTGGGAAGGTTTGAGGAAAAACAAAGGGATTTGGGGTGGATTTTCAAGGAAAAAGACCAAAAAAGCATCGTCTGCCCTCTTCTCCTCATTGGGGCTTTTTTGGTTGGTTTGGGGATTTTGGGGGTGCTTTTTGACACAGTGGAGAAGAGTCAAAGAACCCCAAAATTCACCCAACTGACCCTAAGGATGACTCAGGAATTTGAATCATCCGGAATTCTCCGATTTTCTCCCAGGACATTCCAAGCAAGATGGGATTCACCGGGATCAGCCAAAGATCTCGGAAGAACCACCAGGGCAAGGAGAAACAACCATTCCCTCCTCTTCCCAACCCAAGCAGCTCCAGAAAGCCACAAAAACTCAAATAATTAAAGATTCGGAGACGGGAATATCCAGTTTTTGTCACTCCTTGGAAGTGGAACCGGGATTGCTGGAGCTCCAGAAGTTCCATGGAGCACCAGGAAGGACCAGGCCACTCTTGGGCCACTGGTGGCCAAACCAGGCCCCCCCTGAGGTCTCCAAAAGCATCGATGAGTTTATTTCAAAGGGATCAGAGCTGGAGCTGCTCCGCTGGGATTTGCCCAAATCTGGAGCGACTTCACCGGGATAAAACCGGAGCCAAGGGAAAAGCTCAGGATCAATCCCAGGAGGAAATCAAAGGCTCTGGATCCTCATTTTTCCCTGGATCCCATTCCTGGAGTGTGTAGGACCATGACCACCCTGATCCCGATAAAATCCCAGGTTTAAAACCTTGGCTTAAAGGCGGCTCCATTTCCCAGCTCCAACAGATTCCGGTTCCAACCCTCCTGCTCCAACCTGGGAGAAAACCGGAACCAGAGGAAGATCCAGGGAGCAACCAGAGGCTCTGGATCCTGATTTTTTTACTGGATCCCATTCCTAGAATGTGTAGGACCACGACCACTCTGACCCCACTAAAACCCCACATTTAAAAGGGGATTTAAGGGCGGCTCCATTTCCCAGCTCCACCAGATTCCGGTTCCAACCCTCCTGCTCCAACCTGGGATAAAACCGGAGCCAGAGGAAGACCCGGGGAGGAACCAGAGGCTCTGGACCTTCACCTTTGCCTGGATCCCACTCTCAGAGTGTGTAGGACCACGACCCCGCTAAAACCCCACATTTAACAGATGATTTAAGGACGGCTCCTCAATTTCCCAGATTCCCAACCCTCCTGGAAACCAAACCCAATTTCCCCGCTTTCCTCGCCGCGCCTCGCTTTGTCTCAAAGCCCTTTCTTTGCCTTTCTCTCCCTTTCTTCCCCATTTATTTTTTTTTCCCTTTCCTTTTCTTTTCTTTTCTTTTCTTTTCTTTTTTTTTTTTTTTTTTGTGCTAAACCTGTAAAAGGCGCCGGGCTCGGAGTTCATTTGGCCGCGGAGCTGATAAGCCATGAAAAACACGGAGTCGGCAATGGAAGTGCTGACAGCGCCAGCGGAGCCGCGGCTCTGCCGTCGGGGCCAGCTGCAATTTGCCTTCCAGGGCTGTCTCCGAAAACAAAAAAGCTCCACACGCAGCATGCAAAGAAGTTCCGAGTGCGTTGGGGGGCTCGGGGAAAGAGGGGAGGGGGTGGAAAAAGAAAAAAACCCGCATGGAAGACGAGAAGGGCGGGCGGCGCTGGGAGTGGGGAGAGAGCTGCAGATCAATCATTTATAATTAACAAAAATCCGATTGGGGCTTTAAATAGAGATCAATGTGCGGCGGGCTGAGTGGATTGCGAGGATGTATTCACCTTCTCGTAACTCTCCTCGCGAGCTGTCACACCTCCCGAACCCCCATTTGTTTTGTTAACAAAGCTTCAGGGGGCGCCGGGCTCTCATTGAAATTTCATTAATCTAATGGAGTAAAGTCCTGGAGAAAAAAAAAAAAAAAAGAAAAAAAAAAAAAAAAAAAGAAAAGAAAAAAAAAATCAAATTCTCGTTGGGCGAGATGGTACCTGGGAAAGATAACCTCTGGTTGAACTCCCCGCCTCGGCAGGCTCTGCCATCAGTCTGGGAGCAGACAGCAGCGGGATGATTGCAGCCACCGGCCGCAGATCCTTCTTCTGCTGCTGCTGCTGCTGCTGCTGCTGCTCCCCCCGAACCCCAACCCGCCCGCGCCCCCCGGGCTGAGCGGCGCCGCCGGCACGCGCTGCCACCGCGGCGGGGTCACGGCCGGGGCTGGGACGGGCTCAGCTCCAAAGTCATGGTGGGCTTGGGTCCAAAGTCATCATGGGTTCGGGTCCAAAGTCATCGTGGGTTCGGGTCCAAAGTCATCCTGGGTTTGGGTCTAAAATCATCCTGGGTTCAGGTCTGGAACCACAGCAGGGTCACGGCCGGGGCTGGGACGGGGTCAGCTCCAAAGTCATGGTGGGCTTGGGTCCAAAGTCATCACGGGTTCGGGTCTGGAACCACAGCAGGGTCTGGGACGGGGTCAGCTCCAAAGTCATCCTGGGTTCGGGTCCAAAGTCATCATGGGTTCGGGTCTAAAATCATACTGGGTTCGGGTCTGGAACCACAGCAGGGTCACGGCCAGGCCTGGGATGGGGTCAGGTCCAAAGTCATGGTGGGTTCGGGTCCAAAGTCATCGTGGGTTCGGGTCTGGAACCACAGCAGGGTCTGGGACGGGGTCAGGTCCAAAGTCATCCTGGGTTTGGGTCCAAAGTCATCCTGGGTTTGGGTCTAAAATCATCCTGGGTTCAGGTCTGGAACCACAGCAGGGTCATGGCTGGGTCTGGGACGGGGTCAGGTCCAAAGTCATGGTGGGCTTGGGTCCAAAGTCATCGTGGGTTCGGGTCTGGAACCACAGCAGGGTCTGGGATGGGGTCAGCTCCAAAGTCATCCTGGGTTCGGGTCCAAAGTCATGGTGGGTTTGGGTCTGGAACCACAGCAGGGTCACAGCTGGGACTGGGACGGGGTCAGCTCCAAAGTCATCCTGGGTTTGGGTCCAAAGTCATGGTGGGTTTGGGTCTGGAACCACAGCAGGGTCACAGCTGGGACTGGGACGGGGTCAGCTCCAAAGTCATCCTGGGTTTGGGTCCAAAGTCATCGTGGGTTTGGGTCCAGTATAGCAGTGGGGTCACAGCCAGGGCTGGGACGGGGTCAGGTCCAAAGTCATCATGGGTTCGGGTCTGGAACCACAGCAGGGTCACGGCTGGCCCTGGGACGGGGTCAGGTCCAAAGTCATGGTGGGTTCGGGTCCAAAGTCATGGTGGGTTCGGGTCTAAAATCATCCCTGGTTCAGGTCTGGAACCACAGCGGGGTCACGGCCAGGCCTGGGACGGGGTCAGGTCCAAAGTCATCGTGGGTTCGGGTCTGGAACCACAGCGGGGTCTGGGACGGGGTCAGCTCCAAACTCATGGTGGGTTCGGGTCCAAAGTCATCACGGGTTCAGGTCCAAATTCATCATAGGTTTGGGTCTGGAACCACAGCAGGGTCACAGCTGGGGCTGGGACGGGGTCAGCTCCAAAGTCATGGTGGGTTCGGGTCCAAAGTCATCGTGGGTTTGGGTCTGGAACCACAGCAGGGTCACGGCCGGGCCTGGGACGGGGTCAGGTCCAAAGTCATGGTAGGTTCGGGTCCAAAGTCATCATGGGTTTGGGTCTGGAACCACAGCAGGGTCACCGCTGGGCCTGGGACGGGGTCAGGTCCAAAGTCATCCCGGGTTCGGGTCTAAAATCATGGTGGGTTTGGGTCCAAAGTCATCATGGCTTCGGGTCTAAAATCATCCTGGGTTCTGGTCTGGAACCATGGAAGGGTCACAGCTGGGACTGGGATGGGCTCAGCTCCAAAGTCATCCCAGGTTCAGGTCCAAAGTCATCATGGGTTCGGGTCTGGAACCACAGCGGGGTCACGGCCGGGCCTGGGACAGGGTCAGGTCCAAAGTCATCAAGGTTTCGGTCTAAAATCATCCCTGGTTTGGGTTTGAAACCGTGGTGGGGTCATGGCTGGGACTGGGACAAGGTCAGGTCCAAAATCACCTTGGTTTCAAGTCTAGAACCATGGTGGGATCACGGCTGGGACTGGGACAGGGTCGGGTCTAAAATCATCATGAGCTTTGGTCTAGAACCATGGTGGGATCACGGCTGGGACTGGGACAGGGTCGGGTCTAAAATCATCATGAGCTTTGGTCTAGAACCATGGTGGGATCATGGCT
The DNA here is from genome assembly GCF_029582105.1 of Oenanthe melanoleuca. Classification (NCBI taxonomy): domain Eukaryota; kingdom Metazoa; phylum Chordata; class Aves; order Passeriformes; family Muscicapidae; genus Oenanthe; species Oenanthe melanoleuca. The sequence goes on from NC_079360.1 coordinate 4,920,907, forward strand.
GGGACTGGGACAGGGTCGGGTTTAAAATCCTCATGAGCTTTGGTCTAGAACCATGGTGGGATCATGGCTGGGACTGGGACAGGGTCGGGTCTGGAACCACACGAGGGTCATGGCTGGAACATGGGGGCTGGGTCTAAAATGACCTTGAGCTTGGCTCTGGAACTGCGGCAGGGTCACAGCTGGGATTGGGACACGGAGTCAGGTCTAAAACCACCATGGGCTCGGTTCTGGAATCACCATGGACTCGGTTCTGGAATCACCACGGGCTCGGTTCTGGAACCACCACGGGCTCAGTTCTGGAACCACCATGGGCTTGGTTCTGGAACTACCATGGGCTCAGTTCTGGAACCACCATGGGCTCAGTTCTGGAACCACCATGGGCTCAGTTCTGGAACCACCATGGGCTCGGTTCTGGAATCACCACGGACTTGGTTCTGGAATCACTACAGCCTCGGTTCTGGAATCACCACGGGCTTGGTTCTGGAGTCACCATGGGCTCAGTTCTGGAACCACCATGGGCTTGGTTCTGGAACCACCATGGGCTCGGTTCTGGAACCACCATGGGCTCGGTTCTGGAATCACCACGGGCTCGGTTCTGGAGTCACCATGGGCTCAGTTCTGGAACCACCATGGGCTTGGTTCTGGAACCATCATGGGCTCAGTTCTGGAATCACCATGGGCTCGGTTCTGGAACCACTACAGCCTCAGTTCTGGAAGCACCATGGGCTCAGTTCTGGAACCATCATGGGCTCAGTTCTGGAATCACCATGGGCTCGGTTCTGGAACCACCATGGGCTCGGTTCTGGAACCACCATGGGCTCGGTTCTGGAACCACTACAGCCTCGGTTCTGGAACCACCACAGGCTGAGTTCTGGAACCACCATTGGCTCGGTTCTGGAAGCACCACAGGCTCGGTTCTGGAATCACCACAGGCTCGGTTCTGGAACTGGACACGTGCCCCCCAGATGTCCCTCATGAAATCCCAGAGTTGCTGAGGTTGGAAAACACTCCAAGTTCAAGCCCAAACTTCAACCCGGCGCTGCCACGGAATCCTGGAACGGTTTGGGTGGGGAGGGACCTCAAAGCCCATCCAGGGACAGCTCCAGGCTGCTCCAGCCTGGCCTGGGACACTTCCAGGGATCCAGGGGCAGCCACAGCTGCTCTGGGAATCCGAGCCACCCCTCCCTGTCCCTCTCACTGTGTCCCCAAGCGCCACATCCACATTAAACCCCTCTGGCAGCTCCACCACTGCCCTGGGCATCATTCCTCCTTCCAGCTGAAAATCCCAAACTTCCCTCTCTTCCCCTCTCCAATCCTCAACTTCTCCTTGAAACCCTCATGGATTTTGAGGAGGATTCCAAGGGAAAATTCGGTTTTAAGGAAAAATTGAGGTTTTCTCTTGGAAATCTCCTCGTTTCTTCCACTGCTGGATTCGTGACCTTCCCAGCAGCTCCCGCTAGTTTTCCGGGGATGTTGTATTCTGAATATTCCAGGAATCCCAACAACTGGACTAACACAGCCACAGGAGACTCTCAACTTTCAGTTCACGCTCCTGGCAAATTCCTCATCCCCCTGGCTGTGGGAAAGAGCAGGAAACTTGAATCCGAGCGAGGAAAGGTCGTTAAAAAAAGGGGAAATCTCACGGGCTCCTCAATGCCTGGCACTGTGGGAAGCGCAGGAATTTTTGGAAAACTCCAGGAATTCGAGTGAATGGTTATGAAGCCGAGCACAGACATCTGCACGGCCCAATTCCGCTCCAGCAGTGGCAGTTATTCCACAAATTTCTCCCAGATTTATTGGGAAAATGAAATCCTCCTTTCCCCCGCTCCAAAATCCAGGTGGCAGATAAAATCCAGCTGCAATTTTTATTTGGGATCACCCCAGGCAGCGCCAGCTGTGGTGTGCAGTGCCGAGGCCTTGGCCACAACCCCAAATCCTGCCTTCATTCCCAGTTAAAGGAGCACCCCCATCCCACAGAAATCCAGGAAATCAAACCTGGAAAATCCCAGTTAAATCCATTTAATTACCCTGGTGGGGTCCCAGTTTGTCCCCACGGCAGCCCCAGTTTGGTGGCACCGAGGGGACACAGAAGATCCAGATCCCCCCGGGACATCCCTGGGTCATTTTTTGGCTTTTTCCCTCCCCTCCTTCCTGTTCTCCAAGGTTTTTCCTCCTCCAATCCTGAGGTTTCCAAGCTCTGCCCATCTCCAGCGCTGCCTGTGGAGGGTGGAGAGGGACAGATCCTCCTTGTCCTGGGAAAAACGGGATCGGGGATTCCATGGAAAACCCCACTGGCACCTGGATGAGCTGCACCCCGTGATGGGAATCCCTCGGGATGGAATTCCCAGGGGATCCGTGGCTGTCCCGTCCCTGGAATTGTCCCTGGATGGGATTTAATGTCCCTTCCATCCCAAACCATTCCAGGATTCTGGAACGGTCACCTGACCCATCCCAATTCCCTCCTCCCAGCTCCAGGTGTCCCAGGCCATGACTACAAGGGATCTGACGGAAAAAAAAGCAGGAAAAATGGAAAAAGTCATTGAATGGAGAGAAGGAGGAGTGGGAGGGCAGCAGGGCGGCCGTGGCAGCCAGGACAGAGTGACCCTGCTGGACAAATGGACATGGCCAGGACAGAGTGACCCTGCTGGACAGAGTGACACTGCTGGACAAATGGACATGGCCAGGACAGAGTGACACTGCTGGACAGAGTGACCCTGCTGGACAAATGGACATGGCCAGGACAGAGTGACACTGCTGGACAGAGTGACACTGCTGGACAGAGTGACCCTGCTGGACAAATGGACGTGGCCAGGACAGAGTGACCCTGCTGGGACAGAGTGACCATGGACAGAGTGACACTGGACAGAGTGACCCTGCTGGACAAACGGACATGGCCAGGACAGAGTGGCCCTGCTGGGACAGAGTGACCATGGACAGAATGACACTGCCAGGACAGTGACCCTTCTGGACAAATGGACATGGCCACAGCAGTGACCTTGCTGGGACTGACCACGGGTATCCCAAATTCCCAAACTGACCACGGGTATCCCAAATTCCCACACTGACCATGGGTATCCCAAATTCCCACACTGACCATGGATATCCCAAATTCCCACACTGACCACGGGTATCCCAAATTCCCACACTGACCACGGGTATCCCAAATTCCCACACTGACCATGGATATCCCAAATTCCCACACTGGCCACGGGTATCCCGAATTCCCAAACTGACCATGGGTATCCCAAATTCCCAAACTGACCATGGATATCCCAAATTCCCACACTGACCACAGGTATCCCAAATTCCCACACTGACCACGGATATCCCAAATTCCCACACTGACCATGGGTATCTCGAATTCCCACACTGACCACGGGTATCCCAAATTCCCACACTGACCACGGGTATCCCAAATTCCCACACTGGCCACGGGTATCCCGAATTCCCAAACTGACCATGGGTATCCCAAATTCCCAAACTGACCATGGATATCCCAAATTCCCACACTGACCACAGGTATCCCAAATTCCCACACTGACCATGGATATCCCAAATTCCCAAACTGACCACGGGTATCCCAAATTCCCACACTGACCACGGATATCCCAAATTCCCACACTGACCACGGGTATCCCAAATTCCCACACTGACCATGGATATCCCAAATTCCCACACTGACCATGGATATCCCGAATTCCCACACTGACCACGGGTATCCCGAATTCCCACACTGACCATGGATACCCCAAATTCCCACACTGACCACGGGTATCCCAAATTCCTAAACTGACCATGGATACCCCAAATTCCCACACTGACCATGGATACCCCAAATTCCCACACTGACTATGAGTATCCCAAATTCCCACACTGACCACAGGTATCCCGAATTCCCAAACTGACCATGGATATCCCAAATTCCCAAACTGACCACGGGTATCCCAAATTCCCAAACTGACCACGGATATCCCAAATTCCCAAACTGACCATGGATATCCCAAATTCCCACACTGACCATGGATATCCCGAATTCCCACACTGACCATGGATATCCCAAATTCCCGGCCCCTCCAGCCTGTGTTTCCCACACGGCTCCACCTGTGGAATCGCTCCCATCCCTTCCCGTTCCCCCGCTCCAGCCCCACTCCGGAATTGCCTTTCCCTTCCCGAGCCAACCGGGATAAAGGACGAGAGAAATAAAATCTCTTCCACAGAATATTCCAGATGGGATAAAAAAAAAAAAACCCTAAAAACCCAATTTTTCTTTTAAAGAGCGGCACCTTTTTGGGAGCCCGTGCGGGAGCAGGGAAGCGAGGAAATCTGGGAACGAGGGAGAGCGCACAGCCCCGATTCCAAACACACACACACGGATGAGCCTTGGGGGAATTGGGTGAACTTTTGAACCAGAGCTGCGGAGAGACAGAGCCGAGAGCCTGTTCCCACTTTAATAAACAATTCCCTCTTTTTTTTTTTTTTTTTTTTTTTTTTTTCCCTCAATTAATTAAGGTTTGGGAAGGAAAAAAAATGGCAGGAGAGGAGTAATGGAGCAGGCGGCGCGTTCCTTACAGATGGATCCTACCTTTGGCTGCTTATTAAATCTCTGCATGATTGCGCTGCAGAAAATTAATCGCATTGTTTTCCCTTTTTCCGAGGGCTCTGCAAACAGCTCCCGCTCCCTGCCCCCATTCCCACACGGAAAACAAGGCTGGGATGGCGCTGGATTCGCTCGGGGGTTAAACACCGAGCGGGTTTGGGGGAATTCGGGATTTCCAGATTTGGGTGAGGCAGGGAAATAGGGGAAGGGTTGGGAGAAGTGTCCAGGAGAGGGGAGGGATCCGGGTCCCGGCGGGGTTAAGGAAAGGGTGGTGGGTGCTGGAGCCCGGCTTCGGCCTCCTCCTCCTCCTCCTCCTCCTGATCCTGGTCCTCAGCCTGATCCTGATCTTCATCCTCATCCTTCTCCTCCTCCTCCTGATCCTGATCTTGACCCTGATCTTGATCCTCATCCTCATCTTCATCCTCCTCCTCCTTCTTTTCCTCCTGACCCTTCTCCTTTTCCTCGTGATCCTCATCTTCATCCTCACCATCCTCAGCCTCATCCTCATCCTCATCTTCCTTCTCATCCTGATCTGCATCCTCATCTTCATCCTCCTCCTTTTCCTCCTGATCCTGATCTTCATCCTAACCATCCTCATCCTCATTCTCATCCGCCTCCTCCTTTTTGTCCTGATCCTGATCCTTCTCCTTTTCCTCCTGATCCTGATCTTTATCCTCACCATCCTCATCCTCATTCTCATCCTCATCCGCCTCCTCCTTTTTGTCCTGATCCTGATTTTCATCTCATCCTCATCCTCTTCTTCCTCCTCCTCCTCCTGATCCTCATTCTGATTCTCAGCTTCCTCCTCCTCCTCCCCATCCTGATCCTGATCTTCATCCTCATCCTGATCTTCATCCTCCTCCTCCTCCTCCTCCTCCTCCTCCATCTCCAAAGGCAGCCCCGCACACCCAGGGGTCCCAGTCTGAGCCCCGAACTGGGATGGGATGAGGATCAGCCCACCCGGAGGCCTCGGGCCGAGCTGGATTTGTGTTCCCATTGTTTGGAGCGAGCTGAGCGCTTCCACAGCTGCCCCGGGGCCGCTGGAATTTCCATCCCTGCCCTTTGGACACCAAAAACTGGGAAAACAATGGAACAGGTGTGGGGCAGAGGGGAAATCCCTTTGTGCTCCCTTGGAGAGGGGCAGGGCACGGCGTCATTCCCGAAATAACTACAGCAGAAATCCAGGAATTTCCCAAGTTCAAAACCGAGGATTGTTCTGGGATATGGGGAGAGATGGGGGTCACCAGGAAGGGAGAGGGAAAGGGGAAAAGGAAAATGGAAAAGGAAAGGGAAAGGGAAAGGGGGAAAGGGAAAGGGAAAGGGAAAAGGGAAAAGGGAAAAGGGAAAGGAAAGGGAAAAGGGAAAAGGGAAAAGGGAAAAGGGAAAAGGGAAAGGGAAAAGGCAGAATGGAAAAGGAAAAAGGGAAAGGGGAAAAGGGAAAGGAGAAAGGGAAAGGGAAAGGGATAAGGGAAAGGGAAAAGGGAAAAGGGAAAGGGAGAGGGAAAGGGAAAGGGAAAGGGAAAAGGGAAAGGGAAAGGGAAAAGGGAAAGGGACAGGGAAAAGGGAAAAGGGAAAAGGAAAGGCAGAAAGGGAAAGGGAAAAGTGAAAAGGGAAAAGGGAAAGGGAAAAGTGAAAAGGGAAAAGGGAAAGGGGAAAAGGGAAAAGGGAAAAGGGTAAAGGGGAAAGGGGAAAATGGGAAAAGGGAAAGAGAGAATGGAAAAGGGAAAGAGAAAGGCAGAATGGAAAAGGAAAAAGGGAAAGGGGAAAAGGGAAAGGGAAAAGGGAAAGGTGGAAATTCATCTTTTCAGGAACACGTCCCAAATTCTTCCCTAGGAGGGTGGGGAGGGGCTGGGATGGAATTCCCAGAGAATCTTTGGCTGCCCCATTCCCTGGAAGTGTCCTGGGCCAGGCTGGAGCACCCTGGGACAGTGGGAGGTGTCCCTGGACGGAGCTGGATTGGGTTTAATGCCCTTCCCACCCAAACCATCCCATAATTCCATGATATTCCTTGGATTCTCACAGCAAAACCAGCTCCAGCCCGGGGATGACAGAAATCCCATTCCTGCTGCCTGATTCCCAGGAATTGGCCTTTCCCAGTCCTCTCCTGGTGGGGTTTCCTCACCCAAATTCACCCCAAACCTCCAGGTTCCCATAAGGAATCTCGGGATGGGAATGAATCCCTTCCCAAAAACCCACAGTTGGATGCCAGGCTCAAAAATCCCCCCGGGATCCGGAATTCCCAACCACCGAATCTCCCCCTTTGAAGCCCTCCAGCCAGAGCTGGATTCCAGCTCAAACTTTCAGGAATTTTGCCTTCCCTGAGGCCAGGAACAGCCCCCAGTGCCTGACATCCAAAATCCCAGAGAAGGAACCGGGAACGTTCCCATTCCATCCCCAAGGAATCCCCAAAGGATCATTGCTGGGGATGGCGGGAACTGAGGCACGAGGGGGCAGGGACACGAGTCCAGAGCTGGGAGCGCTTCTCCTTCCCATCCCTCTTTTCCTTCCCATCCCTCTTTTCCAATCCCTCTTTTACTTTTCCCAATCCCTCTTTCCCATCCCTCTTTTCCTTCCCATCCCTCTTTTCCTTCCCCATCCCTCTTTTCCTTCCCCATCCCTCTTTTCCTTCCCCATCCCTCTTTTCCCATTCCTCTTTTCCTTTTCCTATTCCTCTTTTCCCACCCCTCTTTTCCTCTCATCTCTTTTCCTTCCTCATCCCTTTCCCCATCCCTCTTTTCCCAATCTTTCTTTTCCTTCCCCTTCCCTCTTTTCCCATCCCTCTTTTCCTTTCCCCATCCCTCTTTTCCCATCCTTCTTTTCCCCATCCTTCTTTTCCTTTTCCCATCCTTCTTTTCCTTCCCCACCCTCTTTTCCTTTCCTTCTTTTCTGTTCCTTCCCGTTCCCTCTTTTCCCATCCCTCCTTTCCTTTTCCCCATCCCTCTTTTCCCAATCTTTCTTTTCCTTCCCCTTCCCTCTTTTCCCATCCCTCCTTTCCTTTCCCCATCCCTCTTTTCCCATCCTTCTTTTCCTTTTCCCATCCTTCTTTTCCTTTTCCCTTCCTTCTTTTCCTTTTCCCATCCCTCTTTTCCTAACCCTCTTTTCCCTTTCCAATCCCTCTTTTCCCTTTCCCATCCCTCTTTTCCCAATCCTCTTTTCCCAATCCCTCTTTTCCTTTCCCATCCCTCTTTTCCTTTTCCCAATCCCTCTTTTCTTTTCCCATCTTTCCCATCTCTCTTTTCCCAATCCCTCTTTTTCCTTCCAATCCTCTTTTCCCAATCCCTCTTTTCCCTTTCCCATCCCTCTTTTCCCCTCCCTCTTGTCCCTTTCCATCCTCTTTTCCCATCCCTCTTTTCCTTCTCCCACCCCTCTTTTCCTTCCCCATTTCCCTTCTCCCCATCCCTCCCAACAGTCTCAACCCCCTCAAAACTTCCAAACAACCCCAACACCAACAAAAACACCACAACCCCAAACTCCATCTGCGGAAAACCCCAAACTCCGGGGATTTTTGGGATGCAGAAAAGCGGGAAGCGGCGCCGGGATGATGCAGGGGCGTTGCCATGGCTGCGGGGTGACCCCTCGCACCAGCCGGGGGCAGCGGGGTCAGCGCACGGCCGCCGCGACCCCCGGGGTGAAAAGTTCAGGCAGCGCAGGAAAAACCAATACGGCCCCGCCGGAGCCGCTTCCCGATTTATTTCCATTCCCAGCAAGCCATGCATAGAAAATCCAGATAAATCCCATTCAGCCCCGCCGGGATCCGACACCCGATGGATGCAAACAGATGTCCGCGGGGAGCGCGGGGGCGGCCGCTTTTAATATTTATTAATAATTTATATCAATCCCGCCCTTCAGGAAAAAAATAAAAAAAATTCCTTTTGTCGCTGTTTAAAAAAAAAACAAAACCTCGCTCTCCCCGCTTTTAATTCCTTGCCCTCCCCGCGGAATTTTTTATTTTTTTTTTTCTTTCTTTTTCAGCTCTTCCCGATCCGGTGTCATATTAGGGGAGATAATGAGTATTTACAGCCGCGGCCCCGCCTGTCAGCGCCGTTAGCGCCCGATTGATTTCCCCGGCGCTTTTCCCTGGATTCCGCCTGACGGATGGATCCCATTTATATCCCAGATTTTTTTATTTTTTTATTTATTTAATTTTTTTTTCCCCCCGTCCTTTCCCTCGCTCTCCTTGCGGAGAAGCTGCCACGAGGTGGCCACGAGGTGGCTCCTGGACTCCTCTTGGCGGCCAAAAAATCCGGAATGTTCCGGAGGGATAACGGGAATTGTCGGGGATGAGGCAGCCAAAATTTATCTTTTTCCCAGAAAAAAAAAAAGAAAAAAAGGCAGAAAATCTGGGATGTTATTTTTCATAAAAAAAAATTTAAATAAAATTTAATTTTTTTTAAAAAAAATATATTTTTAAAAGCCTGGGAGTCAAAATTCCTTGGAAAAAGGGATGATGGAAGGGAAAAGCAGAAAATCTGGGATATTATTTTAATTTTTTTTTTTTTTAAAGGGAGAGAAAATTCCTTGGAAAAAAAGGATGATGGAGGGGAAAAGCAGAAAACCTTGGATATTATTTAAATTTTTTTGTTTTAAAAGGAAGAGAAAATTCCTTGGAAAAAAAGGATGATGAAAGGGAAAAGCAGAAAACCTGGGATGGTATTTTTCATAATAAAATTTAAATAGAATTTAATTTAAAAAAATATATATATTTTTAAAAGCCTGGGAGTCAAAATTCCCTGGAAGAAGGGATGATGGAAGGGAAAAGCAGAAAACTTGGGATGTTATTTTTCATAATAAAACTTAAATAAAATTTTTTTTTTTTTTTTTAAATATTTTTAAAAGCCTGGGAGTAAAAATTCCTTGGAAAAAAGGATGATGGAAGGGAAAAGCAGAAAATCTGGGATGTTATTTTTCATAATAAAATTTAAATAAAATTTATTTTTTAAATAAATATTTTTAAAAGCCTGGGAGTCAGAATTCCTTGGAAGAAGGGATGATGAAAGGGAAAAGCAGAAAATCTGGGATATTATTTTTCATAATAAAACTTAAATAAAATTTATTTTTTTTAAAAAAAATATTTTTAAAAGCCTGGGAGTCAAAATTCCTTGGAAGAAGGGATGATGGAGGGGAAAAGCAGAAAACCTGGGATATTATTTTTCATAATAAAATTTAAATAGAATTTATTTAAAAAAAAAATATATTTTTAAAAGCCTGGGAGTCAAAATTCCTTGGAAAAAAGGATGATGAAGGGGAAAAGCAGAAAATCTGGGATATTATTTTTCATAATAAAACTTAAATAAAATTTATTTTTTTTAAAAAAAATATTTTTAAAAGCCTGGGAGTAAAAATTCCTTGGAAAAAAGGATGATGGAAGGGAAAAGCAGAAAATCTGGGATGGTATTTTTCATAATAAAATTTAAATAAAATTTAATTAAAAAAAAAAAAAATTTTAAATATTTTTAAAAGCCTGGGAGTCAAAATTCCTTGGAAAAAAGGATGATGGAGGGGAAAAGCAGAAAATCTGGGATGCTATTTTTAATAATAAATTTTAAAATAAAATCTAAATAAAATTTAATTTTTAAAAAAATGTTTTCAAATATTTTAAAAAGACTGGGAGTCAGAATTCCTTGGAAAAAAGGATGATGGAAGGGAAAAGCAGAAAATCTGGAATGCTATTTTAAAATGTTTTTTTAAAAGGGAGAGAAAATTCCTTGGAAAAAAGGGTCATGAAAGGGAAAAGCAGAAAATCTGGAATATTATTATAAAATATTTTTTAAAAAGGGAGAGAAAATTCCTTGGAAAAAAGGATAATGAAAGGGAAAAGCAGAAAATCTGGGATATTATTTTAAAATATATTTTTAAAAGGGAGAGAAAATTCCTTGGAAAAAAGGATGATGGAGGGGAAAAGCAGAAAATCTGGGATATTATTTAAAATTTTTTTTTTAAAAAGGGAGCAAAAATTCCTTGGAAAAAAGGATGATGGGATATTATTATAAAATATTTTTTAAAAAAAGGTCTGAAAATTCCTTGGAAAAAAGGATAATGAAAGGGAAAAGCAGAAAATCTGGAATATTATTTTAAAAAAATTTGTTTAAAAGGGAGCAAAAATTCCTTGGAAAAAAGGATGAAGAAAGGGAAAAGCAGAAAATCTGGAATATTATTATAAAATATTTTTTAAAAAGGGAGAGAAAATTCCTTGGAAAAAAGGATGATGAAAGGGAAAAGCAGAAAATCTGGAATATTATTTAGAGCATTTATATTTTTTTAAACTCTGCCCAAAATTCCCTGGAAAATGGGGTTTTATGGGTGCTTTTTAAGGGATGATGGAGGGGAAAAGCAGAAAATTTGGGATATTATTTAACAAATATTAAAAAAAAAAACAACTCAGGAGCCAAAATTTCTTGGATGATGGAGGGGAAAAGCAGAAAATCCAGGATATTATTAAAAATAAAAAAGATGCCCAAAATTACCTGGAAAAAGGGATTTTTGTGGCTGTTTTTAAGGGATAATAGAGAGGAAAAGCAGAAAATCTTGGATATTATTTTAAAATATTTTTTAAAAAACAAGTGCCCAAAATTTCCTGGAAAAAGGGAAAAGCAGAAAATCCCTCCAAATTCCCAGATTTTCTGGTTTTCCAAATGAAAAAACAACCAGCAATGAATAAAATCGGAATTAATTTGGGTTTTTCCCTTTTTTTTTGCTCTTTTGGAGCCGCTTTCCACAGCCAAAATTTGATATAATAATTTGAATTAATTAATTTGAATTAATAATTTTCCACTTATTGCCCTCGGCTTTTCCTTCTTCCGGGAAAAAGTGGGGAAAAAATTAAAACCCCTTCCCAAATTCCTAAATTTAATTCCTAAATTAACGTCCTAAACTGGAGCTGGATGGAATTCCGTGGGTCAGGATTAAATAATAAATAAATAATTAATAAATAAATAATAAATAAATCCAATTCCGGGATTTCCTTGGAGAGCAATTCCAAGGTCACCGGGAATGGGATGAATCCTCGGGATTTGATTTGGTTTTATCCCAGGATTTTTTTTTTTTTTTTTTCCCCCAGGGAATCTTGAAATGATGATTTCATAAAAACCGGGAATATGAAAGGAAAATTCCTGGGATAAAAGCCAATTATTGAATTTATTGGGGACTATTATTGGGGATTATTTATCCCTGGATTTTCCCGATATTCCCAGCGATCCAGGACAGGGAATTCATGAATTCCCAGCTCCCCAAGGAGTAAAAAAAAAAAGGGAATAAAATCATTCCAGGAATTCCATTTCTCCAAGCCACTCATTTCCATCATTCCTGCCACAAATCCCTCCCAAAATTCCCACAAATTCCTCCCAAAAATCCCATCTCCAATCCCACCCATTCCATGATTTTGGCTGCTTAAACGTCTAAAAATCTGAAATTCCATCCCCGATTCCCATTTTTTGGGGTTGCTTTTAAATTTTTTTTTTTTTTAATTTTTCTCACAAAAGGAATGACAAATCCTAAAAAAAACCAAAACAGGATAAGGAGATTCCCGGATTTTTCCCACTCCTGTTTTCAGGCTCTGCTTGGATTAATGGGGCATTTAAAAAATTAAATAATACATAAATAAAATTAAATTTGTTCTCCCAACCAATCCTTCTTCTCCCAAGATCCACAAGAAAATGGGATTTGTGGAATTTTTTTGGCCCAGATTTTTTCTGGATTTAAATCCAGAGATTTATTGTGGATCCTGGAGCTGCTGCTTTATTCCAGCAGCAACTCCCATTTTTTTTCCCCTCGTTTTCCAAATTTAAAAAAGTCCATGTTTGGCAGGAGGAAAAGAGCAGAAAAGTCCAAAATTTGGGATTTGGGGTGGAATAAATCAGGAAGGAAATTGGGAAGGAATAAATCAAAATGGGAAATTGCAGGGGGAGTTCCTGATGGATTTTTCCAGGTTTGGATTTTTTTTTTTTTTTAATGAGGGAAAAATCGTGGATGGGCTTGGAAACGGGAATGGAAGAGCAAGGAAAAGAGGGATGGGGAAGGAAAAGATGGGGATGGAAAAGAGGGATGGGGAAAAGAGGGATGGGAAAAGGGAATGGGAAAAGAGGAATGGGGAAGGAAACGAGGGATTGGGAAGGAAAAGAGGGATGGGAAAAGGAAAAGAGGGATAGGAAAAGAGGGAATGGGAAAAGGAAAAGAGGGATTGGGAAAAGGAAAAGAGGGAAAGAGGAATGGGAAAGGAAAAGAGGGATTGGAAAAGAGGGATGGGAAAAGGAAAAGAGGGACGGGAAAGAGGGATGGGGAAGAAAAAGGATGGGGAAGGAAAAGAGGGATGGGGAAGGAAAGGATTGGGAAACGGAAAAGAGGGATTGAGAAAAGAGGGATTGGGAAGAAAAAGAAGGATTGGGAAAGAGGGATTGGGAAAAGGAAAAGAGGGATGGGGAAGGAAAAGAGGGATTGGGAAAAGAGAGATTTGGAAAAAGAAAAGAGGGATAGGAAAAGGAAAAGAGGAATGAACAAGGAAAAGAGGGATGGGGAAAGAAAAGAGGGATTGGGAAAAAAGAGGGATGGGGAAGGAAAAGAAGGATGGGAAAATTCAGAAAAGAGGGATTGGGAAAAGGAAAGAGGGATGGGGAAGGAAAAGAGGGATGGGGAAGGAAAAGAGGGATGAACAAGGAAAAGAGGGATGGGAAAGAGGGATGGGGAAAAGGAAAAGAGGGATTGGAAAAGAGGGATGGGGAAGGAAAAGAGGGATGGGGAAGGAAAAGAGGGATGGGAAGGAGAAGCGCTCCCAGCTCTGGACTCGTGTCCCTGCCCCCTCGTGCCTCAGTTCCCGCCATCCCCAGCAATGATCCTTTGGGGATTCCTTGGGGATGGAATGGGAACGTTCCCGGTTCCTTCTCTGGGATTTTGGATGTCAGGCACTGGGGGCTGTTCCTGGCCTCAGGGAAGGCAAAATTCCTAAAAGTTTGAGCTGGAATCCAGCTCTGGCTGGAGGGCTCTGAAATGGCCTTGGCTGCTCTTTGCCGGGATTGGGATTAAAACTGGGACTGGGGTCAGGATCAGGATCGGGATCAGGGTCAGGATCAGGATCAGGGCCAGGATCAGGATCAGGATTGGGGGTCAGGATCGGGGTCAGGGCTGGGATTGGGATCAGGGCCAGGATCAGGATCAAGTTCAGAATCAGGATCAGGGCCAGGGTCAAGTTCAGAATCAGAATCAGAATCAGGGTCAGGATCAGGGTCAGGGTCAGGATCAGGATTGGGATCAGGATCAGGATTGGGATCAGGATCAAGTTCAGAATCAGGATCAGGATCAGGATCAAGATCAGGATCAGGGCCAGAATCAGGATCAGGATCAAGATCAGGATCAGGATCAGGCCCAGAATCAGGGCCAGGATCAGGATCAAGATCAGGATCAGGGCCAGGATCAGGATCAGGGCCAGGATCAGGATCAGGATCAAGATCAGGATCAGGATCAAGATCAGGATCAGGGCCAGAATCAGGATCAGGATCAAGATCAGGATCAGGATCAGGGCCAGAATCAGGGCCAGCATCAGGATCAGGATCAGGATCAGGGCCAGGATCAGGATCAAGATCAGGATCAGGGCCAGGATCAGGATCAAGATCAGGATCAGGGCCAGGATCAGGATCAAGATCAGGATCAGGGCCAGGATCAGGATCAGGATCAGGATCAGGATCAGGATCAGTCCCAGTTCCCGTTTCCATGGTGGCAGCTCCACCACAAAAGGGCACCAGGAGAGAGCGAGGAACGGAATTTGGGATTTGGGATTTGGGGTTATGGATGGGGACAGAAGGGGGAAAAGGGGGAAGGGTGGGGTGGGATTGATTCGCTCTTTGTTGTTTTTTGGGGTGCAGGGAAAAGGGAAAAAGGGGAAAGGGAGGAAGGAAAAAGGGGGAAAAGGGAAAAAAAAAAAGGAATAAAAGCAGGACATTTTGGGGAACAATTTGGGGGATATTTGAGGGCACTGTCCCAGAGTGACAAAATCCTATTAAATCCCCCAAAAATGAAGATTTTCCCCCACTCTCCAGCTGCATTTTCCCTTTTTTTTTTTTTGCTTCACAAAATTCCTGGGAAAAAAAAGCAGGAATTTGCATCTCCCAGGCTCCCTGATTTCCATACAAGGTGACAGCCCTGAAGGGGAGAACAAAGTGGAAAAAAAAAAAAAAAGCAACAAAAAAAAAAAAAATCACATTACAGGAGGTTTTACCCTTTCACCAACAAGAAAAAAATAACCTAAAAAAAAAAAAAAATCCCATTAAGGAGCTGTCAGCGCCTTAATTCCCGTTTTTCCTGCAGGGAATCCGCTGCCATTCCCGTCTCCAAAAGGAGCTGATGGAATTATGGGCTGTGCTTTTTGTGGGGCTTTTTTATTTTATTTTTTTTTCTCGTGGTGCTGTTGCGAGGAGTGAACAGGAACTGAACCTTGAACTTCATTTCCCCTTTGAACTCGTTACCTTCAGAGCCAATTCCCGGCTCCCTCCCCCTTTATTCCCGTTTTTTTTTTTTTTTTTTTTCCTCCCTTCCCTTTTCTCCAAACAAATTTCATCCCAATTACCGTCCCTTCCCCTCGGATCGAGATGGATAATCATGGATTTGACCTAATTACCTGCAGCAGGCCGAGCTCTGCAAGGTGCGGCGGGGTTGGCGTGAACAGGAGCTGACCCCGCATCCCAATTTTATCCCAATTATCCCAAACGAGCTTTTCCATCTTCCCCGGCTCCTGCTCCCTCCTCCCCCTCCCCTTCCCCACTCCTCGTTGGAGAAAAAAATCCATCCCAGGGGAAAAAAACAGGGATTTGGGGTTGGGTTCTATTTGGGATTTTATTTTCCATTTGGGATTTATTTTCCATTTGGGATTTATTTTCCATTTGGGATTTATTTTCCATTTGGGATTTATTTTCCGCTGGGGATTTAGTTTCTATTTAGGGTTTATTTCAATTTGGGGTTTATTTTATTTTCCATTTGGGATTTATTTTATTTTCCATTTGGGATTTGTTTTCCATTTAGGGTTTATTTTCCATTTAGGGTTTCTTTCCCATTGGGGTTTATTTTCCTTTTGGGATTTATTTTCCATTGGGGTTTTCATTTCCATTTAGGGTTTCTTTCCCATTGGGGTTTCTTTCCCATTGGGGTTTATTTTCCTTTTGGGATTTATTTTCCATTGGGGTTTTCATTTCCATTTAGGGTTTATTTTCTTTTCCATTTGGGGTTTATTTCCCATTGGGAATTATTTTCCATTTAAGGTTTATTTCCCATTGGGGTTAATTTTCCATTTGGTGTTTATTTTATTTTCCATTTGGGTTTTATTTTATTTTCCATTTGGGGATTTATTTTCCATTGGGGTTTTCATTTCCATTTAGGGTTTATTTTCTTTTCCATTTGGGGCTTATTTCCCATTGGGATTTATTTTCCATTCGGGATTTATTTTATTTCCCATTGGGCTTTTCCATTTGGGTTTTATTTTCCATTTGGGATTTTATTCCCATTGGGATTTTATTTTCCATTTAGAGTTCATTTCCCATTGGGATTTATTTTCCATTTGGGATTTATTTTCCATTGGGAATTATTTTCCATTTGGGAATTATTTTCCATTTGGGGTTTTATTTTCCATTTGGGGTTTTATTTTCCATTTGGGGTTTTATTTTCCATTTGGGAATTATTTTCCATTTGGGGTTTTATTTTCCATTTGGGAATTGTTTTCCATTTGGGAATTGTTTTCCATTTGGGAATTATTTTCCATTTGGGGTTTTATTCCCATTGGGAATGAGGAGATCCAGCTCCATAAATGGAATTTATGAACCCTCCCGTGGGAGTTCAGGGATACCCCAAATCCCAATTCCCAATATCCAGGGAAAGTTTGGGAATTCCAATCTGCCAGGGAATGGGAATTCCCTGAAATTCCTGAGCGAGGGCACAAAGATTTGGGGTCTGGGTGGATTTTGGGATTTGGGAGGATTTTGGGATTTGGGGTCTGGATGGATTTTGGAATTTGAGGTTTGGGTGAATTTTGGGATTTGGTGTCTGGGAGGATTTTGGGATTTGGGAGGATTTTGGGATTTGGGGTCTGGATGGATTTTGGGATTTGGGAGGATTTTGGGATTTGGGAGGATTTTGGGATTTGGGAGGATTTTGGGATTTGGGGTCTGGGAGGATTTTGGGATTTGGGTGGATTTTGGGATTTGGGGGCAGCTGGAATTGGGACAGGCTGGATTCTCCTCCCGTTGAACCCAAAATTCCGGGATCCACAGGGAAGCGGATCCGATCCCAAACCCTCCATGGAAAATCCACGGATTTTGGGATTGGGGGGATTTGGGATCCATGGAAAATCCGCGGATCCAGGCTGGGGAAGGGGAATCTCCAGGAATGGAAGGAAGAGGAAAAGGAACATTCCAACCCCTGGGGTCCCAATCTGGGGGAATTTTCCATCCCAAAAATTTCAGGAATTTTCAGAGGAATTTTCCTCCTGCTTTGCAAGACCTCGAATATCAAACTGAGGTGGTTAGGATCCATTTACCCCCAAAAAAAAATCAAATTTAAGTGGTTTGGATCCATTTATCCCAAATCTAATCCCAAAAAAAAAAAAAAAAAAAATCAAATTTAAGTGGTTTGGATCCATTTATCCCAACTCTAATCCCAAAAAAAAAATCAAATTTAAGTGGTTTGGATCCATTTATCCCAAATCTAATCCCAGAAAAAAAAAAAAAATCAAATTTAAGTGGTTTGGATCCATTTATCCCAACTCTAATCCCAAAAAAAAAAATCAAATTTAGGTGGTTTGGATCCATTTATCCCAACTCAAACCCCAAAAAATCACAAAATCTTCTGCTTCTTGTGGGTTTTTTCCCAAGATTTTTCCCAATTTGGGTGGGACGAGGGACAGGGAAATTCTTTTCCTCCAATCAAATAGAATTTTGCAGGAATTATGATCAAGAAATTCCCAAATTTTACCAAATCCTTGATCTTCCTGGAGAAGAAACTCAGGGAAGGGCGAAAATCAAAGGGAAGGAAACGGAAATCGGCAAAACCCCAAAAATAACGAAAACAAGTAAAAAAAAAAATCAAAAATCAAATAAAAATGACCCAAATCACCCCAGGCCCGGCTGCTCCGGGGAATATCCCGGGATTTTCCTGGGCAGGGATAAAAATTCCAGCGAGTTCCCCCCTCGGAGGAGCCGCGAAGTGGCCCCAGACAAAGGCCCGGGTGATAAATGGGGTTTGTCACCGCCCTGGGGTTAGGCCGGGGTTTAGTCCCGGTTTTATCTAAGCCGGGTAAACAGCCCATTAATCCCGGGAGCCGGGAGAGACTAAATTAGGTGGGAATGCAAATATCGGGAGGAAATAATGGCAGGGGACACCGCGAGGTTAAAAAAAAAAAAGAAAAAAAAAAGGTGGAAAGGGAGGAAAAAAATGGGATTTGTTTTATCCCGGATGGGAAAAAAAAATGGGATTTGTTTTATATGGGATGGGAAAAAAAATGGGATTTGTTTTATCCCGGATGGAAAAAAAAAATGGGATTTGTTTTATTCAGGAAAAAGGGATTTATTTTATATGGAAAAGGGGGAAATGGGATTTGTTTTATATGGGATGGAAAAATGGGATTTGTTTTATTCAGGAAAAAGGGGTTTATTTTATATTTATTTTTTTATTATTTTTATTATTTTATTTATATGGAAAAGGGGGAAATGGGATTTGTTTTATTGGGGAGGGGGAAAATGGGATTTGTTTTATATGGGATGGAAAAAAATGGGATTTGTTTTATATGGGATGGAAAAAAGTGGGATTTGTTTTATATGGGATGGAAAAATGGGATTTGTTTTATACGGGATAGAAAAAAAAGGGATTTGTTTTATTCAGGAAAAAGGGGTTTATTTTATATTTATTTTTTATTATTTTTATTATTTTATTTATATGGAAAAGGGGGAAATGGGATTTGTTTTATTGGGGAGGGGGAAAATGGGATTTGTTTTATATGGGATGGAAAAAAATGGGATTTGTTTTATATGGGATGGAAAAATGGGATTTGTTTTATATGGGATGGAAAAAAATGGGATTTGTTTTGGAAAAAAATGGGATTTGTTTTATATGGGAGGTGGGAAATGGGATTTGTTTCTATTCACTAAAAGGAATTTATTTTATATGGGAAGGGGGGAAAATGGAATTTGTTTTATTGGGGAGGGGGGAATGGGATTTGTTTTATCTTGGAAGGGGAAAAAATGGGATTTATTTTATTGGGGGGGAAAATGGATTTATTTTATTGGGGAGGGGGAAAATGGGATTTGTTTTATATGGGATAGAAAAAAATGGGATTTGTTTTATTCGGGGAAAAAGGAATTTATTTATATGGGAAGGGGGGAAAATGGGATTTATTTTATTCAGGAAAAAGAAAATAAAGTCAGGGAGGAAAAAGGGGAGAAATTCAGGATTTGGAGTTTTGGGATCTCCAAAAGAATCCCTGCAGGGAGTTGGGGTTTTTCTGAGTGGGAAGAACAAATGATCCCAAAAAATTGGATCCGACCCCAAATCCCGGCCCCAAATCCTGGAGCATCCCCAGGGTCAGGAATGGGGTGGGAAAAGTTTCCCTGTGGGGAAAAAATGGGGTCAGGGTGGATTTGGGATTTTGGGAGATTTGGGATTTTGGGATTTGGGATTTTGGGAGATTTTGGATTCTGGGATTTTGGGATTTGGGATTTTGGGAGATTTGGGATTTGGGATTTCTGGGATTTTGGGAGATTTGGGATTTGGGAGATTCGGGATTCTGGGAGATTTGGGATTCTGGGATTTTGGGAGATTTGGGATTTTGGGAGATTTGGGATTTTGGGATCTGGGATTTTGGGATTCGGGATTTTGGGATTTGGGATTTTGGGAGATTTGGGACTTTGGGATTTGGGATTTTGGGAGATTTGGGATTTTGGGAGATTTGGGATTCTGGGATTTTGGGATTTGGGATTTTGGGATTTGGGATTTTGGGATTTGGGGATTTGGGATTTTTTGGGATTTGGGATTTGGGATTATTTGGGATTCGGGATTTGGGATTTTGGGAGATTTGGGATTTGGGATTTTGGGATTTGGGATTTGGGATTTTGGGATTTTGGGATTTGGGATTTTGGGAGATTTGGGATTTTGGGATTTGGGATTTTGGGAGATTTGGGATTCTGGGATTTGGGATTTTGGGAGATTCGGGATTCTGGGATTTGGGATTTTGGGAGATTTGGGATTTTGGGAGATTTGGGATTTGGGATTTTGGGAGATTTTGGGATTTGGGATTTTGGGATTTGGGATTTTGGGAGATTTGGGATTTGGGATTTTTGGAGATTTGGGATTTTGGGAGTTTTGGGATTCGGGATTTTGGGGATTTGGGATTCTGGGATTTTGGGAGATCGGGATTTTGGGATTTGGGATTTTGGGATTTTGGGAGATTGGGATTTTGGGATATCGGGATTTTGGGATTTGGGATTTTGGGATTCGGGATTTGGGATTTTGGGATTTTGGATATCGGGATTTTGGGATTTGGGATTTTGGGAGATTTGGGATTTTGGGAGATTTGGGACTTTGGGATTCGGGATTTGGGATTTTTGGAGATTTGGGATTTTGGGATTTGGGATTTTGGATTTGGGATTTTGGGAGATTTGGGATTTTGGGATTTTGGGATTTGGGATTTTGGGAGATTTCGGGATTTTGGGAGATTTGGGATTTTGGGATCGGGATTTTTGGATTTGGGATTTTGGGATATCGGGATTTTGGGAGATTGGGATTTTGGGATTCGGGATTTTGGGTATCAGGATTTGGGATTTTGGGATTGGGATTTTGGGATTTTGGGATTTGGGATTTTGGATTTGGGATTTTGGGACTTTGGGATTTGGGATTTTTTGGGATATTTGGGATTTTGGGATTTTGGGATTCTGGGATTTTGGGAGATTTGGGATTTTGGGAATGGCGGAGCTTTGGGGTTTTTTGGGAATCCAAGGTGGGAAAAGCAGAGATTCAACTTTTGGGGACGGCAAGTTCAACCCCATTTGGATTTCAAAGGATTTTGAAGGGGTTTAAAGGGTTTTGAAAGAATTTTTAAAGATTTTAAAATATTTTAAAGGGTTTTGAGGGATTTTAAAGGATTTTAAAGGGGTTTTTAAAGGTTTTCAAGTGATTTTAAGGGTTTTAGAACGTTTCAAAAGATTTTTAAATATTTTAAAGGGGTTTGAAGGATTTTAGAGAGTTTTGAACCATTTTAAAGGATTTTAAAAGATTTTCAAGCATTTTAAAGCATTTTTTGAAAGGGTTTTGAATGATTTTAAAGGATTTTGAAGGATTTTAGAGAGTTTTGAAATATTTTAAAGGGTTTTTAAAGGTTTTTGAAGGGTTTTAAACTACTTTAAAGGGTTTTGAAGAGTTTGGAATTATTTTGAAGGGTTTTAAAGGGTTTTAAAGGGTTTTGAAGGGTTTGGAATTATTTCAAAAGGGTTTTTAAATGGTTCAGAAGAGTTTGGAACTATTTTAAAGGATTTTAAGGGGTTTTGAACTATTTTAAAGTATTTTTAGGGAGTTTTTAAGAGCTTGGAACTATTTTAAAGGGTTTTAGTGGGATTTGAAGGGTTTGGAATTATTTTAAAGGGTTTTGAAGGGTTTTGAACTATTTTAAAGGTTTTTTAAGGGTTTTGAAGGGTTTGGAATTATCTCAAAAGGATTTTAAAGGGTTCAGAAGAGTTTGGAATTATTTCAAAAGGGTTTTACAGGGTTCAGAAGGGTTTGGAGCTATTTTAAAGGGTTTTGAAGGGTTTTGAAGGGTTTGGAATTATTTTAAAGGGTTTTAAGGGTTTTGAACTATTTTAAAGGTTTTTTAAGGGTTTTGAAGGGTTTTGAAGGGTTTGGAATTATTTTAAAGGGTTTTTAAGGGTTTTGAACTATTTTAAAGGTTTTTTAAGGGTTTTGAAGGGTTTGGAATTATCTCAAAAGGATTTTACAGGGTTCAGAAGGGTTTGGAGCTATTTTAAAAGGTTTTAAGGGGTTTTGAACTATTTTAAAGGGTTTTAAAGGGTTTTGAAGGGTTTGGAATTATTTCAAAAGGGTTTTAGTGGGTTTTGAAGGGTTTGGAATTATTTCAAAAGGGTTTTAAAGGGTTCAGAAGGGTCTGGAGCTATTTTAAAGGATTTTAAGGGGTTTTGAACTATTTTAAAGTATTTTTAGGGAGTTTTTAAGAGCTTGGAACTATTTTAAAGGGTTTTATGGGATTTGAAGGGTTTGGAATTATTTCAAAAGGGTTTTACAGGGTTCAGAAGGGTCTGGAGCTATTTTAAAGGGTTTTGAAGGGTTTGGAATTATTTTAAAGGGTTTTTAAGGGTTTTGAACTATTTTAAAGGTTTTTTAAGGGTTTTGAAGGGTTTGGAATTATCTCAAAAGGATTTTAAACGGTTCAGAAGAGTTTGGAATTATTTCAAAAGGGTTTTACAGGGTTCAGAAGAGTTTGGAGCTATTTTGAAGGGTTTTGAAGGGTTTGGAATTATTTTTTAAGGGTTTTGAACTATTTTAAAGGTTTTTTAAGGGTTTTGAAGGGTTTGGAATTATCTCAAAAGGGTTTTAAAGGGTTCAGAAGAGTTTGGAATTATTTCAAAAGGGTTTTACAGGGTTCAGAAGGGTTTGGAGCTATTTTAAAGGGTTTTTAAGGGTTTTGAACTATTTTAAAGGTTTTTTAAGGGTTTTGAAGGGTTTGGAATTATTTCAAAAGGGTTTTACAGGGTTCAGAAGGGTCTGGAGCTATTTTAAAGGGTTTTGAAGGGATTTAAAGGACGACACCGCCCCCGTGGCCGCTCCAACCCCTCCCTCATCCCGTCCTTCCCGCACACCTCATGCATCAGGTGTTTATCGGGAATTCCGGGGCTCCTCCCGCTTTTTTGGAAGGAGTTCAGAGAGCACCGGCAGCTTCCCTCCCCGAAATTCGGTCCTGCCCGATTTCCTGGCCCTGAAATCGGGGCTGGAAAAATCCCAAAAGCCATCCGTTTCCAGTTAAAGTAAACTTCCTGTTTCTCCCCCAAAAATTCCGGAGTTTTGTGGGGTTTTTATGGCTTTGATCCTCTGCGGGGCATCTGCCTCAATCAGATTAATTAATGAGTTAATAAATTAATGATTGGGATTTGGGATGATTGTCTCCAGTGGGAGACGTGGGGGTGGAATTGGGGGATTTTTAGGGTTTTTCCCACCCCAAACCATTTTGGGGTTCCTCAGTCCCCACAGCAGCACCCAAAGGATCAGTTGGATCCAAGGGATAAAATTCCCTAAATCCAGGTCAGTCCTTCCCTCCTGCACCTCTTGGATCTGCCAGAAGTTCTTTGGGATTATCCAGCCGAAGAAAATGAGGAAAAATCCCAAAAAAGCTGCCCAGCGGTTTCCTGGCTGGGAAGGCGCCACAATGAGGGGAAAAACCCGACCCCAAAACAATCCCAAACCCAAATCATCATTCCCAACCCCAAATCAATCCTGACCCCAAATCATCAATCCTGACCCCAAATCAATCCCGAGATCAAATCATCAAACTTGAGCCCAAACCATTAATCCCAAACCCAAAACAATCCCAACCCCAAATCATCAACCACTCCCCCAAATCAATCCCGACCCCAAATCAATCCCGATGAATGGGATGTGTCTGTGGGGTGGGATTGGTTTGGGATGTGTTTATGAAATTGGTTTATTTGGGATCGATTAATTTGAGATGTGTTTGTGGGATGGGATTGGTTTGGGATGTGTTTGTGGGATTGGTTTGTTTGGGATGTGTTTATGGGGTGGGATTGGTTTGTTTGGGATGTGTTTATGGGGTGGGATTGGTTTGGGATTGTGTTTGTGGGATGTGTTTGTGGGGTGGGATTGGTTTGTCTGGGATGTGTTTATGGGATTGGTTAATTTGGGATGTGTTTGTGGGATGTATTTGTGGGATGTGTTTATGGGGTGGGATTGGTTTGGGATTGTGTTTGTGGGATTGGTTTGTTTGGGATGTGTTTATGGGATGTGTTTATGGGATCGGTTAATTTGGGATGTGTTTATGGGGTGGGATTGGTTTGGGATTGTGTTTGTGGGATGGGATTGGTTTGTTTGGGATGTGTTTATGGGATTGGTTTGGGATGTGTTTATGGGATCGGTTAATTTGGGATGTGTTTATGGGATGGGATTGGTTTGTTTGGGATGTGTTTATGGGATGTGTTTATGGGATTGGTTAATTTGGGATGTGTTTGTGGGATGGGATTGGTTTGGGATGTGTTTATGGGGTGGGATTGGTTTGTTTGGGATGTGTTTATGAAATTGGTTTGTTTGGGATGTGTTTGTGGGGTGGGATTGGTTTGTTTGGGATGTGTTTGGGATGTGTTTGTGGGATTGGTTAATTTGTGGGATTGTGTTTGTGGGATGGGATTGGTCTGGGATTGTGTTTATGGGATCGATTAATTTGGGATGTGTTTATAGGGTGGGATCGGTTTGGGATGTGTTTATGGGGTGGGATTGGTTTGGGATGTGTTTATGGGATCGGTTAATTTGGGATGTGTTTATGGGGTGGGATTGGATTGGTTTGGGATGTGTTTATGGGATTGGTCTGGGATTGTGTTTATGGGATTGGTTAATTTGGGATGTGTTTATGGGATTGGTTTGTTTGGGATGTGTTTGTGGGATGGGATTGGTTTGGGATTGTGTTTATGGGGTGGGTTGGTTTGGGATGTGTTTATGGGTTGGGATTGGTTTGGGATGTGTTTATGGGATTGGTTAATTTGGTAGGGATGTGTTTATGGGATTGGTTAATTTGGGATGTGTTTGTGGGATGGGGGGGGATTGGTTTGGGATGTGTTTATGGGATGGGATTGGTTTGTTTGGGATGTGTTTGTGAGAGGATTTGGGGGCTGGGTTTGGGCTGTTTGATGAGGTTTTGGGATCAAATGAGAGGAAGAAGCGGCGCCCAAAGCGCGCTCCCGTTCCCAAAGCGCGCTCCCGTTCCCAATGCGCGCTCCCGGCCCCGTTCCCAAAGCGCGCTCCCGGCCCCGTTCCCAAAGCGCGCTCCCGTTCCCAAAGCGCGCTCCCGGCCCCGTTCCCGTCCCCATTCCCGGGCGCGCTCCCGGCCCCGTTCCCATTCCCAAAGCGCGTTCCCGTTCCCAAAGCGCGCTCCCGGCCCCGTTCCCAAAGCGCGTTCCCGGCCCCGTTCCCAAAGCGCGTTCCCGGCCCCGTTCCCCGGGCGCGCTCCCGGCCCCGTTCCCATTCCCGGGCGCGCTCCCGGCCCCGTTCCCGTTCCCATTCCCGGGCGCGCTCCCGCCCCGCGCGCTCCCGCCCGGCCCCACACGGGGGCGCTGCAGAATTCCGGAGAGACCGAGGGACCCCAAAACCCCCCCGAGACCCTAAAAACACAAAAATAACCCGAACAGATCCCAAATACACCAAAATAACCCCAAAGAGACCCTAAAAATACCAAAATAACCCGAACAGACACAAAAACCACCAAAATAATACAAATAGACCCGAAAAATACCAAATAAACCCCAACTAGACCCTAAAAACACCAAAACAACCCAAATACACCAAAATAACCCCAAAGAGACCCTAAAACAACTAAAATAACCCGGATACATCCCAAATACACCAAAATAACCCCAAAGAGACCCTAAAACAACCAAAATAACCCAAATAGACACCAAAACTGCCAAAATAATATAGATAGACCCCAAACACAGCAAAATAACCCCAAAGAGACCCTAAAATAACCAAAACAATCCAAATAGACCCCAAATACACCAAATAATCCAAATAGACACAAAACCCACCAAAATAATACAGATAGACCCCAAATACACCAAATAAACCCCAAAGAGACCCTAAAAATACCAAAACAACCCAAATAGACCCCAAATACACCAAAATAACTCAAATAGACCCCAAATACACCAAAATAATCCAGACAGGCAAAAAACCTTCCAAAATAATACAGGTAGAGCCTGAAAACACCAAATAAACCCCAAAGAGACCCTAAAAATACCAAAATAACCCAAATTGACCCTAAAGCCACCAAAATAATCTAAAACAAATCCCAAATAGACTTCAAATGCTCCAAAATCACCCCAAACAGACCCCAAATACAACAAAATGACCCTAAATAGACCCTAAAACCTATAAATGCATCAAAATCCTCCCAAAGGGACCCTAAAAACACCAAAATCACCCCAAATAGACCCCCCAAAACCTCAGATACACCCAAGAGACCCCGACAGCCACCCCTGAATAACCCCAAATAATAAAAATGACCCCAAATGACGCAGATAATCCCAAAAAGTCCCAAACAGACGCGGAGAGACCCCAAAATATTAACGGACAGCTCCAAAAAAACCCCACTGGTCACCCCAAATATCCCTCCAGGCACACGGACAAACCCCAGACATCAACTGGCAGCCCCAAAAATCCCAAAAATAAACTCAGACTCACCCAAATATTCACTGAGAGCCCCCAAAAAAAAAAATCCACGGGCACCCCCAAAAACCCGCTGGTGCCACCCCAAAACCCCCCAATACCCACAGGGAGCCCCAAAAATCTCCCAATAAACGTGGGCACACCACAGATATCGACTGACAGTCCCAAAATTCCCCAAAAAAAAAAAAACTCAGACCTGCTCCAAATATTAATAATATTAAAATATTAATTAATATTAAAATATTAATAAATATTAAATGTTAATAAATCTTAAAATCCCCCCAAAACCACGGACACAGCCCAATATTCACTGAGCAAAGGGAACTGAGGAGTGTCCAAAGGGATTGAGAAATATCCAAAGGGATGAAGCAGAATCCAGAGGGATAAATCAATATCCAAGGGGATAAATTGATATCCAAAGGGATAAATCGATATCCAAGGGGATAAATTGATATCCAAGGGGATAAATTGATATCCAAGGGGATAAATTGATATCCAAAGGGATAAAACAATATCCAAAAGGATGGAGCAGAATCCAAAGGGATTGAGCAACATCCAAAGGGATGGAATCATATTCAAAAGGAATAAATCGATATCCAAAGGAATAAATCGATATCCAAAGGGAATAAATCGATACCCAAAGGGATAAATCCATATCCAAAGGGAATAAATTGATATCCAAAGGGAATAAATTGATATCCAAAGGGAATAAATTGATATCCAAAGGGATAAATCGATATTCAAAGGGATAAATCGATATCCAGAGGGATAAATCGATATCCAAAGGGAATAAATCGATATCCAGAGGGATAAGGCAGAATCCAAAGGGACTCAGCAATATCCAATGGAATAAATCAATAACCAAAGGGATAAACCAATATCCAAAAGGATAAATCAATACTTAAAGGGATAAATCAATATCCAAAGGGAATAAATCAATATCCAAAGGGATAAATCGATATCCAAAGGGAATAAATCGATATCCAAAGGGAATAAATCGATATCCAAAGGGAATAAATCGATATCCAAAGGGAATAAATCCTTATCCAAAGGGATAAATCCATATCCAAAGGGAATAAATCGATATCCAAAGGGAATAAATCGATATCCAAACGGAAAAATCGATATTCAAAATGAATACATTAATATCCAAAGGGATAAATCGATATTCAAAATGAATAAATCGATATCCAAAGGGATAAATCCATATCCCAAGGGATACAGCAACGCCTGGAGCTGCCAAACCCACAAATATCCCATTTATATTCCATCCCAAAAATGCCAAATTCCGTCCCAGAAAAATCCCAAATTCCATCTCAAAAAAAATCCCAAATTCCATCCCAAAAATCACAAATGCCATTCCAAAAATCCCAAATTCTATCCCAAAAATCCCAAATCCATTCCAAAATCCCAAATTCCATCTCAAAAAATCCCAAATTCCATCTCAAAAATCACAAATCCATTCCAGAAATCCCAAATTCCATCCCAAAAATCCCAAATCCATTCCAAAATCTCAAATTCCATCTCAAAAAAAATCTCAAATTCCATCTCAAAAAAAATCTCAAATTCCATACCAAAAGAAAATCCCAAATTCCATCCCAAAAATCACAAATGCCATTCCAAAAATCTCAAATTCCATCCCAAAATCCTCCCATTTCCAGCTCCTTTTTCACTCCTTCCCTAAAAATTCACGCCCAGACTCCAAAATTCCCGGGTTTTTTTGGTTTTTTTTTTTTTTGTTTGTTTGTTTTTTGGTTTTTTTTTGGTTTTTTGTTTGTTTGTTTGTTTGTTTGTTTGTTTGTTTTTTGGTATTTTTTTTGTTTTTGTTTTTTTGGTTTTTTGGTTTTTTGGTTTTTTTTTTGGTTTTTTTTTGGTTTTTTTTTTGTTTGTTTGTTTGGTTTTTTTTTGGTTTTGGTTTTTGGTGTCTTTTTCAGTGAGCATCATCCCAAATCCAATCTGCTCCCAAAAAAAAAAAAAAAAAACGGGGTTTAATAAAACTGGGAATTCAGGAATGTGGGAGAAGCCATCACAATCGATCCCAGAGAAAGCAGCACCAAATAACCAAGAAATACTTGGAATTTCAGGAATTTTATCCAGGATTTTTCATGTTTAGTGGCACTAAAAAACGCCAAAATCCCCTCCTGAATTATGGGACCAAACAAACCTCAAATACACCAAACAGAACCCAAATAAACCCTAAAAACACCAAAACAACCCAAACAGAACCTAAAACCATCAAAATAACTCAAACAGACCCGAAAAAAATATCCCAAAACAACCTAAAATCCCCTCCTGAATTGTGGGATGAAATAGACCCCAAATAAACCCTAAAAAAACCAAAATAACCCAAACAGAACCTAAAACAATCGAAATAACCCAAACAGACCCAAAAAAATATCCCAAAATAACCCAAAATCCCCTCCTGAATTATGGGACCAAACAGACCCCAAATACACCAAAATAACCCCAAATAGACCCTAAAAAATTGCCCAAAATAACCCAAAATCCCCTCCTGAATTATGGGACCAAATAGACCCCAAATACACCAAACAGACCCCAAATGGACCCTAAAAACATCAAAATAAGACAAATGGACCCTAAAAACATCAAAATAACCCAAACAGAACCTAAAACAATCGAAATAACCCAAACAGACCCAAAAAAATATCCCAAAATAACCTAAAATCCCCTCCTGAATTGTGGGATGAAATAGACCTCAAATAAACCCTAAAAACACCAAAATAACCCAAATAGACACAAAAAAATATCCCAAAATAACCCAAAATCCCCTCCTGAATTATGGGACCAAACAGACCCCAAATACACCAAAATAATCCCAAATAGACCCTAAAAACATCAAAATAAGACAAATGGACCCTCAAAAACACCAAAATAACCCAAATAGACCCTAAAAAATACCCCAAAATAACCCAAAATCCCCTCCTGAATTATGGGACCAAACAGACCCCAAATACACCAAAGAGACCCCAAATGGACCCTAAAATATCAAAATAACCCAAACAGAACCTAAAACAATCGAAATAACCCAAACAGACCCGAAAAAATACCCCAAAATAACCCAAAATCCCCTCCTGAATTATGGGACCAAACAGACCCCAAATACACCAAAATAACCCCAAATAGACCCTAAAAACACCAAAATAAGACAAATGGACCCTAAAAACACCAAAACAACCCAAATAGACCCTAAAAAATACCCCAAAATAACCCAAAATCCCCTCATGAATTTTGGGACCAAATAGACCCCAAATACACCAAAATGACCCCAAATAAAACCTAAAAACATCAAAATAACCCAAACAGAACCTAAAACCATCAAAATAACTCAAACAGACCCGAAAAAATATCCCAAAATAACCCAAAATCCCCTCCTGAATTATGGGACCAAACAGACCCCAAATACACCAAAATAACCCCAAATAGACCCTAAAAACATCAAAATAAGACAAATGGATCCTAAAAACACCAAAATAACCCCAAATGGACCCTAAAAACATCAAAATAACCCAAACAGAACCTAAAATCATCAAAATAACCCAAATAGACCCAAAAAAATATCCCAAAATAACCCAAAATCCCCTCATGAATTTTGGGACCAAACAGACCCCAAATAGACCCTAAAAACATCAAAATAAGACAAATGGACCCTAAAAACACCAAAATAACCCAAACACAACCTAAAAAATATCCCAAAATAACCCAAAATCCCCTCATGAATTTTGGGATGGATGGATGGATGGATGGATGGATGGATGGATGGATGGATGGAAAAACAAAAAATTCCGGGTTTATCTTTGGTTTGATCTTCCCCAGAAGACAAAATTCCAAGAATTCCACGGAACACCAGCGACATTCCAGAAACATTCAAGAATTCCAAGAAAATTTCCAAAATATTTCTAAATCTCCAAAGGGAAAAAAAAATTTTAAAAAAAATTTTAAAAAATCGGTGACTCACCCTCATGCTGGAATTCTGCCGGGAACGAGGCCTCAGAAATCCGGGAAGGGCCAAAATTCCATCCGGGATTTTCATCGGAGCCGTCCCACCCCTCGAGCTCTTCCTCTCCTGGGTGGGAATGACAAGGAGAGGCTGAATTTTTGGGAAAAAAAAAAAAAAAAAAAAAAAAAAGGAGGAATTTAGGAATTCCTAAATATCCCAAATATCCCAGTTTCTTTCTGGTTGCCTCCAAATTCCAAATTCGTTTTTTTTTTTTTGTGGGATTTAAGGGGTTTTAGGGCAAATCCACCACTCAGGGAATTCCTGCTGCAGAAAGATTGGGAAAAATCTGGGAATGCCAATCCTGAGGGCCAAAATTCCAGAGGCAAATCCAAATCCTTGTCCCTGCCCTCAGTCCTGTCTCTAAATCCAGGTGTAAAATAAGGAATTAGGCTTAAAAAGGGAGAATTTCTCTGGATTTTAGGGAATAAAAGCTTGGAAATCCTTCAGGAGAGAGAGAAAAAGGATGAAAACATGGATTCCCTACAAAAATGTACAGGGATAAGGAATAAAAACTTTACATAAATTATAAATTAACAGAGATAAGGAATAAAAATATGAATTGGCTACACGAATTTACCAGGATAAGGAATAAAAACATGGATTCTCTACATAAATTACCAGGGGATTGGGATAAAAAACCTGGATTCCCTACACAAATTTACAGGATAAGGAATAAAAACAGGAATTACAGACACAAATTCACAGGATAAGGAATAAAAACAGGAATTACAGACACAAATTCACAGGATAAGAAATAAAACCAGGAATTACAGACACAAATTCACAGGATAAGGAATAAAAACAGGAATTATAGACACAAATTTACAGGGATAAGGAATAAAAACAGGAATTACAGACACAAATTCACAGGATAAGAAATAAAACCAGGAATTACAGACACAAATTCACAGGATAAGGAATAAAAACAGGAATTACAGACACAAATTCACAGGATAAGGAATAAAAACATGGATTATAGACACAAATTCACAGGGATAAGGAATAAAACCATGGATTCCCTACACAAATTAATGGCCAATAAAAACAGGAATTACAGACACAAATTCACAGGGATAAGGAATAAAACCATGGATTCCCTACACAAATTAATGGGAATAGCCAATAAAAACATGGATTATAGACACAAATTCACAAGAATAAGAAATAAAAACAGGAATTATAGACACAAATTTACAAGAATAAGGAATAAAAACAAGGATTTTGTACAGAAATTTACAGGGATAAGGAATAAAACCATGGATTCCCTACACAAATTAATGGGGATAACCAACAAAAACATGAATTACAGACACAAATTCACAGGGATAAGGAATAAAAACAGGAATTATAGACTCAAATCCACAGGAATAACGAATTAAACCACGGATTTCGTACACAAATTCACAGGAATAAGGAATAAACCCATGGATTCCCTACACAAATTAATGGGGATAACCAATAAAAACATGAATTACAGACACAAAATCACAGGGATAAGGAATAAAAACAGGAATTATAGACACAAATTCATGGGGATAAGGAATAAAAACAGGAATTCCCTACACAAATTAATGGGGATAAGGAATAAAAACATGGATTATAGACACAAATTCACAGGGATAAGGAATAAAAACAGGAATTATAGATACAAATTTACAGGGATAAGGAATAAAACCAGGAATTATAGACACAAATTCACAGGGATAAGGAATAAAACCAGGAATTATAGACACAAATTCACAGGGATAAGGAATAAAAACAGGAATTACAGACACAAATTCACAGGGATAAGGAATAAAAACAGGAATTACAGACACAAATTCACAGGGATAAGGAATAAAAACAGGAATTATAGACACAAATTCACAGGAATAAGGAATAAAAACATGAATTATAGACACAAATTCACAAGAATAAGAAATAAAAACATGGATTATAGACACAAATTCACAGGGATAAGGAATAAAAACATGAATTATAGACACAAATTCACAGGAATAAGGAATAAAACCATGAATTCCCTACACAAATTAATGGGGATAAGGAATAAAAACATGGATTATAGACACAAATTCACAGGAACAAGGAATAAAAACATGAATTATAGGCACAAATTCACAAGAATAAGAAATAAAAACATGGATTATAGACACAAATTCACAGGATAAGGAATAAAACCAGGAATTATAGACACAAATTTACAGGGATAAGGAATTAAACCACGGATTTCATACACAAATTTACAGGGATAAGGAATAAAAAAAGGAATTATAGACACAAATTCACAGGATAAGGAATAAAACCATGGATTCCTTACACAAATTAATGGGGATAACCAATAAAAACAGGAATTACAGACACAAATTCACAGGATAAGGAATAAAAACCAGGAATTATAGACACAAATTCACAGGATAAGGAATAAAACCATGGATTCCCTACACAAATTACTGGGGATAGCCAATAAAAACATGAATTACAGACACAAATTCACAGGGATAAGGAATAAAAACAGGAATTATAGACACAAATTCACAAGAATAAGAAATAAAAACATGGATTATAGACACAAATTCACAGGATAAGGAATAAAAACAGGAATTATAGACACAAATTTACTGGAATAAGGAATTAAACCACGGATTTCGTACACAAATTCACAGGATAAGGAATAAAACCAGGAATTATAGACACAAATTCACAGGGATAAGGAATAAAAACATGAATTACAGACACAAATTCACAGGGATAAGGAATAAAACCAGGAATTATAGACACAAATTCACAAGAATAAGAAATAAAAACATGGATTATAGACACAAATTCACAGGATAAGGAATAAAAACAGGAATTATAGACACAAATTCATGGGGATAAGGAATAAAAACAGGAATTCCCTACACAAATTAATGGGGATAAGGATTAAAAACAGGAATTATAGATACAAATTCACAGGGATAAGGAATAAAACCAGGAATTATAGACACAAATCCACAGGATAAGGAATAAAAACAGGAATTATAGACACAAATTCACAGGGATAAGGAATTAAACCACGGATTTCATACACAAATTTACAGAGATAAGGAATAAAAAAAGGAATTATAGACACAAATTCACAGGGATAAGGAATAAAACCAGGAATTATAGACACAAATTTACAGGGATATGGAATTAAACCACGGATTCCTTACACAAATTAATAGGGATAACCAATAAAAACAGGAATTACAGACACAAATTCACAGGATAAGGAATAAAACCAGGAATTATAGACACAAATTCACAGGGATAAGGAATAAAACCACGGATTCCCTACACAAATTAATGGGGATAGCCAATAAAAACAGGAATTATAGACTCAAATTCACAGGAACAAGGAATAAAAACATGAATTATAGGCACAAATTCCCAAATTAAACCACGGATTCCCGACAAACCCATCACCCAAGGCGGGTGTGGACAGGAGCTTTCCTCTCCTCAAATGAACCTCCCGTTGAATTTTCCAGGGAAATTTCCTGGGTTTTCTGGAGAGCCCCTCAGCGCCAGGTGTCGGGAGGGAAATAAAAGATTTGGGATTCAATATTTGCCAGGAATAAAAGCGAGGATTGATAAGGGAGAGGAGCAGCTGCTCCTCACTCAGCGCCCTCCAAACAGCTCCAAACTGGAATTTCCAGCTGCTCCTCCATCTTTTCCCAGCCCTAATTCCCAATTTTTCTCCTGGTAAACACAGTTGGGATAATTTGAATCCCTGATTAAAAGCTGGGAGAGTCAGGATTTTTAATCAGGCCTAGCGGGAAAGGCTCAAACTTTCCCTTCATCTCCCAAAAAAATCAGATTTTCCTACATCCCAGGGAATGTTTTTCCAGGAAATTTCCAGTTTCTCATCCAAAGGAACCACCTGGAATAAAATGCCCAAAGATTTTCCTCCCCTGGATCAGCTCAAATCCCAAACTCTGCTGAGATTCTAAGCTCCAAACTCCTGAAAATCCTCCTGAAAATCCACCAAATGGCTCCAAGAAGGAATTTCCAGCTGCTCCTCCATCTTTTCCCAGCCTTAATTCCCACTTTTCTCCTAATAAACATCAGGACAGAGTCAGGATAATTTTAATCTCTGATTAAAAACCAGGAAAGTTCAGATTTTAATCAGGGACAGGCCTCGGGCCTAGTGGGGAAGGCCCAAATTTTCCCTTCATCCCAAAAATCCCAGATTTTCCCACATTCAGCATTTCCCACATCCCAGGTCATGTTTTCCCAGGAAATTTCCAGTTCCTCATCCAAAGGAACCGCCTGGAATAAAATAAAGAATAAAATGTCCAAGGATTTTCCTCTCCTGGATCAGCTCAAAGTCCAAATCCCAAACGCTGCTGGGATTCCAAGGTCCAAAGTCAAAAAACACGGATTTTTATGCCAAAAACATGGATAAAAACATGGATTCACTACAAATTAATTGGGATTGGGATAAAAAACAGGGATTCTCTACAGAAATTTACAGAAAGTGGGATAAAAACAGGGATTCCCTACAGAAATTTACAGGGATTGGGATAAAAACAGGGATTCCCTACATGACTTTATAGGAATAGGGATAAAAACATGGATTCTCTATAGGAATTTACAGAAATTGGGATAAAAGCATGGATTCTCTACAGAAATTTACAGGCATAAGGATAAAAATGTGTATTCCCTACAAACTAATTTGGATTGGGATAAAAAACATGGATTCCCTACACAAATTTACAGAAATTGGGATAAAAACAGGGATTCTCTACAGAAATTTACAGGGATTGGGATAAAAACGTATTCCCTACAAATTAATTGGGATTGGGATAAAAACATGGATTCCCTACAGAAATTTACAGGAAATGGGATAAAAACATGGATTCCCTAAAAGAATTATTTATAGGAATTGGGATAAAAACCATGGATTCCCTATAAATTAATTTGGATAAAAACATGGATTCCCTGCAGAAATTTTCTTGGAATTCTGACTTTTTCCCGGCCCCAGGTGGAGCTGCCTCTAACGGGATCCAGGTGTGGGATTTTTGGGATAATGAGCAGCCTGTTCCCGCTTTTCCAGAGGGATGAGCAGGTCTGGAACCTTGGAATGCTTCAGAGCAGGAACAAAACTGCAAATGGGAAAATTCCCTGCGGGATCAGGCAGATCAACCAAAAATCCAGCCCAGGAAAATTCCCAAATATGGAATATCCAAGAGTATTATTGCCATAATTTTTTTTTTTTTTTTTTTTTTTTTTTTTTTTTTTTTTTTTTTCAGGAAGAGGAATTGGGAATTCCCAAAATCTCATCATTCACCCAAATAAAACTCGGCTATAAAATGATCCAGCACCAATAATTCCCATTTTTAGAGATTGTTCCAAGTGCACAAATCCATGGAAATGGAGCTGTTTAATTTTCCAGGAATATTCTGGAATATTCCTTCAGGAGCGACCCAAAACCCAATCCCGCAGTTTTTCTGTCTGGATTCTCATCCCGAGGATCTCTCCTGCTTTTAATCCACTTTTTCCATAAAATTTATGGAGCGGGGAGAAGTCCAAGCAGGAAAAACAATTCTGGGATTGTTGTGATGGAGGAAAAACTCATTAACTCTTAATGAAAACACCGGGAATAAAACCCAAACAGCTCAAAATTCTGGGAAATAATTATCCTGAACTGGACACGGAGCTGCTCCAGGAAATCCACAGCAAAATTCCCTGATTCCTGTTTGGGGCATGGAAAAGAAGGGTTGGAATAAAACCTGGATTTCTCTCTGGAAAAATGGGATTATCCACGGGGCTGGCTGGAATTCCCTGCAGAGGAGTTCCAGAAAGAAAAAGAGAGAGAAAAAGAGAAATTCCATTTTTTATGGAATTTAGAATTTTGGGATTTACGTGGAGCAAATTCCAGGGGTGTCCCCAGCTGGAATGGGAAGAATTCCAGAGGTTTTGGTGCCATTGGTGATTCCAGAGCCCTGCAGGAGCCAGGAATGTCCAACATTCCAACATTGGGAGGGAAAAATTCCAGCACTGCCCTGGGGATGGAAGAGGGGAAAATGCCAAGAAGAGAAAGGAAAGATCCGGATTTGGGGAAGGAAAAAATCCCGAGATAGAGAAGGGAAAGATCTGGATTTGTCAGGAGGAAAAGATCCGGATTTGGGGAAGGAAAAAATCCGGATTTGGGGAAGGAAAAAATCCGGATTTGGAAGAGGAAAAGATCTGGATTTGGGGAAGGGAAAGATCCTGAGCTGGAGAAGGAAAATATTTGGATTTGGGGAAGGAAGAAAAGACAGAAAAGATTCAGATTTAGAGAAGGAAAAAAATCTGGATTTGGAGAAGGAAAAAAATCCAGATTTGGAGAAGGGAAAGATTCAGATTTGGAGAAGGGAAAGAAGCAGGAGAGAGAAAATTCCCCCTCTTATCCAACTCAAACCTCTCCTTAAAACCCCAAAAATCCCCCGAACTAAAATCCTTTTTTAACAGAATTTTTTCTTTCTTTCAGCTGCAGCTGCTTCCCATGGAGGGAGAAAGAAAAAAAAAAAAAAAAAAAAAAAGAAAAGGGAATTAATGAATCCCAGCAAAGCCAGGGGAACAAAAAAACCAATTTCCATGGATGACAGGAAAAAACCTTCATTTCCCGCAGCTTTTTATGGGAATTGCAATTAAATTTCCTTGGCTTTCTCAGGTACCCAGAGCTTCATTAAACATCTCTTAAATCCCGGGAAAAATCAATACCAGGCGAGCTCCGGTGGGGATTTTCTGAGGAGAGGAAGTGAAATCCCCAATTCCCGTTCAAATCCAGGGAAAAAAAAACTAAAATTCCTCCTCAAATCCCTCCTGGCTCCGTTAATATCCCTGGATTTCCAGAGCTGGGAAAGGATTTTTGATTTTGTGGTTTAATATCCCGATAATTGGCCGGAATTACGGAAAATTTCCATGGAAACGGCACAAAAAGTGGGAATGGAGGAGATTGGAGCTCCTGGGGTTTGGTTAAAGCTCTGCCTGTGCTGCTTTTATAAATTTGGTTTTTTTTTTTTAAATGCAAGGATGGGCTGGGAAATTCAGGAAATTCCCGTTTTTCCAGAGCCTTCCAGGCTCCAGAGTTTGGATTTTTGGGATAAACCCAAAAAGAGCCGAGAGTTTGGTGGTTGCAACTTTTCCACAGGGATTGAATTCCTTGGAATTCCAAGGTCTGGATAATTCTGTATTTCCCTAAAATCCCACATTTTTGATTTATTGACTTCTTGGGCATTCCAGGGTCTGGATAATTCTATATTTCCCTAAAATCCCAAGTTTTCTATTTATTGACTTCCTTGGAGTGCCAGGGCCTGGATAATTCTGTATTTCCCCAAAGTCCCACATTTTTATTCCTTGATTTCCATGGAATTCCAAGGTCTGGATAATTCCTTATTTCCCTAAAATCCCAAGTTTTCTGTGTATTGAATTCCTCAGAGTGCCAGTGCCTTAAAAATTTCCCTTCAAATCCTAATTTTTCACTTTAAAACCTTAACTTTTTGCTTTCAAACCCTAATTTTTTACCTCAAAATCCTCTTTCTTTTTCCCTTCAAACCCTATTTTTCTATTTTGTTCACCCCTCAGCTTATCCCAACAGAAATATCCCCCCCAAAAATCCCATAAAAAGCCTCCAAATCGCTCCACCACCATTTTTTTTTTGGGGGGGGGATGTTATCCAAGCCTCGTTTTCTCCCCTCATTCCCAATTTTTTTTTTTTTTTTTTTTTTTTTTTTTTTTTTTTTTTTTTTTTTTGTTAATTATGCGAGAAAAATCGAATTAAAACGCCGGGAAAAAAGGGAGAAATGTTTGGGATGGAGCTGCTGGAGCTTGCAGTGATTGCCAGTGCCCAGCAGGTCGGGCTGCAAGGCAGCAGGAATTTCGCTGCCATCCCCTCCCCCAGGCGTGGAAAAAAACCGGGAATTTCTTGGGAATATCCAAACCCAGCAAGGAATCCCGGGAAAGGACGGGGGGGAGGATAAAAATGTGGATTTTGGGCTCGTGGAGGAGTTGGGGGGGATAATTTGAAATATTCCAATATTTCTGCAGTGGGTCAGAGTTTAGGGTGGGATAAAGAGGAAAAAGTGAAATTTTGGGATTTTTGAGAGAAATGCCAAAGGAAATTCAGCAGCTCAGGGGTTAAATTATTCCAGGAATTTCCCGGATGCAAAAATCAGGGAATAACCTGGGAATGATTAATCCCCAAATCCCAATATTCCAATATTTCCCCCCAGATGATTGTGGGGTGGGTTTTAATTGGGGAATTCCCAACAGGACAAACCCCAAATCCTGCCTGGACACTCCAGGAGATTCCAGCTTGGAATTCTCCACTTGGAGTCCTCAAGCTGGAATTCTCCACTTGGAATTCCAACTCTGAGTTCTCCACTCCGAGTTCTCAACCTGGAATTCCCAACTTGGAATTCTCAGCTTGGAATTCTCCACCTGGAGTTCTCCATTTGGAATTCCCAACTTGGAATTCCCAACTTGGAGTTCTCCATTTGGAATTCCCAACTTGGAATTCTCCACTTGGAATTCCCAACTTGGAATTCTCCACTTGGAATTCCCAACTTGGAATTCTCCACTTGGAGTTCTCCACTTGGAATTCTCAACTTGGAATTCCCAGCTTGGAATTCCCAGCTTGGAATTCTCCACTTGGAGTTCTCCACTTGGAATTCTCAACTTGGAATTCCCAGCTTGGAATTCCCAGCTTGGAATTCTCCATTTGGAATTCCCAACTTGGAGTTCTCCACTTGGAATTCTCAACTTGGAATTCCCAGCTTGGAATTCTCCACTTGGAATTCTCCATTTGGAATTCCCAACTTGGAATTCCCAGCTTGGAATTCTCCACTTGGGTTCTCCACTTGGAATTCTCAACTTGGAATTCCCAGCTTGGAATTCTCCACTTGGAATTCTCAACTTGGAATTCCCAGCTTGGAATTCTCCACTTGGAATTCCCAGCTTGGAATTCTCCACCTGGAGTTCTCCATTTGGAATTCCCAACTTGGAATTCCCAACTTGGAATTCCCAACTTGGAATTCTCCAATTGGGATTTCCCAACTTGGAATTCTCCAATTGGGATTTCTCAAGTTGGAATTCTCCGTTTGGAATTCTGAACTTGGAGCTCTCCACTTGGAATTCCCAACCCAAAATTTCCCCCTTGGAACCTGAGGCTGCTCCAAGCTCCTTCTCCCACATCCCAGTAACTCAGGGGCTCCCAAAATCCCCCAAATCCACGAAAACCCGCGGCTCCCACCGTCCCTCTGGATTTTCCAATCCCCTGGCTGCTTTTTCCTCCCTTTTCCTCATTTTTCCTTCTTTTTTCCTCCTATTTTCTCCCATTTCTCACCTTTTTCCTCCCTTTTTCCTCCTTTTTTCCACCTTTTTCCTCCCTTCTTCCTCCTTTTTTCCTCCTTTTTTCCACCTTTTTCCTCCCTTCTTCCTCCTTTTTCCACCTTTTTCCTCCCATTTTTTCACCTTTTCCTCCTTTTTTCCACCTTTTTCCTCCCTTCTTCCTCCTTTTTTTCTCCTTTTTTCCACCTTTTTCCTCCTTTTTTCCACCTTTTTCCTCCCTTCTTCCTCCTTTTTTCCTTTTTTTCCACCTTTTTCCTCCCTTCTTTCTCCTTTTTTCACCTTTTTCCTCCTTTTTTCCTTTTTTTCACCTTTTTCTCCCTTCTTCCTCCTTTTTTCCTCCCTACTTCCTCCTTTTTTCCATCTTTTCCCTCCCTTCTTCCTCCCTTCTTCCTCCTTTTTTCTCCCTTCTTCCTCCTTTTTCCCACCTTCTTCCTCCTTTTTTCCACCTTTTTCCTCCCTTCTTCCTCCTTTTTCCCACCCTTTTCCTCCCTTCTTCCTCCTTTTTTCCTCCCTTCTTCCTCCTTTTTTCTCCCTTTTTTCCACCTTTTTCTCCCTTTTTCCCACCTTTTTCCACCTTTTCCTCCCTTTTCTTGCTCTTCCCGTGCCTCCCCCGGGATTTCCCCCCTCTCCTCACAACCCTTGGCTCTTTTCCATCCCAAATTTTGCTCCAGGGAAGCGAAGCCGGGCTTGGGGTGATCCTGGAACTCAGCCCAGCCCCGGATTCCCACGGGATGTAAACAAGCAAACAAGATTTATCCTTTTTTTCCCCTTTTTTATCCTTTTTTATCCTTTTTTTTGTTTGTGTTTATGGGGTTCATAAATTATCGCTGCTCAAAGGGGACGTGGCAGGGAAAGGATCCCAAATTCCGGCTCTGCTCCAGCTCTGAGGCACCAATTTTCCAAAAAAAAAACTCTCTGGGAAGCCAGGAGATAATTAATTAATAATTCTGCAGAATTCCAGGTGAAGCTGGGCAATAATTAATGAATAATTCTGCAGAATTCCAGGTGAAGCTGGGAAATAATTAATTAATAATTCTACAGTATGGGAAATAATAAAGAATTCAATAAAACTCCAAGTGAAACTCGGCAATAATTAATTAATAATTCTATAAAACGCCAAAAACTGGGTAATAACTAATTAATAATTTGTCAGAATTCCAAGTGAAGACAGGTGACAACTGATTAATAATTCTACAGAATTCCAGGCAAAAGTGGGCAATAATTAATTAATAATTCTGCAGAATTCCAAGTGAAGCTGGGAAATTATTAATTAATAATTCTGCAGAATTCCAGGCAAAACTGGGCAATAATTAATTAATAATTCTGCAGAATTCCAGGCAAAACTGGGCAGTAATTAATTAATAATTCTACAGAATTCCAAGTGAAGCTGGGCAGTAATTAATTAATAATTCTGCAGAATTCCAGGCAAAAGTGGGCAATAATTAATTAATAATTCTACAGAATTCCAAGTGAAGCTGGGAAATTATTAATTAATAATTCTGCAGAATTCCAGGCAAAACTGGGCAATAATTAATTAATAATTCTACAGAATTCCAAGTGAAGCTGGGAAATTATTAATTAATAATTCTGCAGAATTCCAGGCAAAAGTGGGCAATAATTAACTCATAATTTTTCAGGATTGCAATAGAAACTGGACAATAATTAATCAATAATTCTATAGAATTCCAAGTGAAGCTGGGCAATAATTAATTAATAACTCCACAAAACTCCAGGCAAAGCTGGGCAATAATTAACAAATAACTCCACAAAACTCCAAGGGGAGCTGGGCAATAATTAACAAATAATTCTGTAAATCAAAAGAGATTTTAAAAAAATAAATAAATCCCGAGAGCTCTGAGCACTCTCAGGATTTATTTATTTTTTTTTAATCTCTTTTGATTTCAAGGACAGGACACAAGGAGGATGTCTTGACTGGTTTTCCTGGGAAAAGGGACTGGGAATTCCAGGAGAGGAGTTTGGGATGGAGCAGAACTCTGAATTTGGGGATAATCCGGGGGAGGGTCCATCAAAGCAATGCCTGGAGAGGGAGAGATTCAAAATTCCAGATGTGGAGAGGCAGGAGTGAGAAAATTCCTGATTTGGAGAAGCAGAAATGAGAAAATTCCAGGTGTGGAGAGACAAGGAAGAGAAAGTTCTGAGTTTTGGAGAGACAGGAAAAAGAAAATTCCTAATTTGGAGAGGCAGGAGAGAGAAAATTCCTGATTTGGAGAAAGAAAAAGAAAATTCTGGTTTTGGAGAGGCAGAAGTGAGAAAATTCCTGATCTGGAGAGGCAGGAAAGAGAAAATTCCAGGTGTGGAGAGGGAGGAGATACTCAAAATTCCAAATGTGGGGAGGTAGGAAAGAGAAAATTCCGGGTTTGGAGAGAGAAGAATAAGAAAATTCACCGAGGTCACATCCCCCCTACCCCTATAGGCTCCAAATTTTGGGAGAGACTCCAAATTCCAGGTGTGAAGAGGAAGGAAAGAGAAAATTCCAGGTTTGGAGAGGCAGGAATGAGACCCAGAGTTGTGGATGCAGAGAATTCACTGAGGTCACATCTCCCCTTTCCCCAAAACTCCAAATTCCAGCATTTCAAACTCAGAATTTCCCAATTTTTCCCATTTTTTGGGAAGCAGGAGGGGCTGTTCCCACCAGGAATTATCTCAGGTGAGGGAATCCATGAATATTTTCCTGCTCCAGCCA
Organism: Oenanthe melanoleuca; assembly: GCF_029582105.1. Taxonomy (NCBI): domain Eukaryota; kingdom Metazoa; phylum Chordata; class Aves; order Passeriformes; family Muscicapidae; genus Oenanthe; species Oenanthe melanoleuca. The sequence goes on from NC_079360.1 coordinate 4,962,997, forward strand.
CAAGGTGGAAATTTCTGGAGCATTTTCCAACAATCCTTGAGGCTTTTCCCTAAAAAAAAAAAAAAACCTGCAGGATTTTCCAAGCCAGAGAGTCCATTCCAGCCTCTCCCTGCCCTGGCAATTAAACCTATGGAATAATTAAAATATTTAATTAACTGCCCACACCCAGAGCAGCAGGACCTGTTAATATTTAACCCCCTGGAGCTGCAAATTCCAAAATTTTTCCCGAGGCTCAGGAGTCACATCTCCCCTTTCCCCACAGCTCCAAATTCCAGCATCTAAACCTCAGAATTTCCCCATTTTTCCCATTTTTTGGGAAGCAGGAGGGGCTGTTCCCACCAGGAATTATCTCAGGTGAGGGGATCCATGAATATTTTCCTGCTCCAGCCACAAGACAGGAAATTTCTGGAGCATTTTCCAACAATCCTTGAGGCTTTTCCCGAAAAAAAAAAACCTGCAGGATTTTCCAACCCAGAGAGTCCATTCCAGCCTCTCCCTGCCCAGGCAATTAAACCTATGGAATAATTAAAATATTTAATTAACTGCCCACACCCAGAGCAGCAGGACCTGGTAATATTTAACCCCTGGAGCTGCAAATTCCAAAATTTTTCCTGAGGCTCAGGAGTCACATCTCCCCTTTCCCCACAACTCCAAATTCCAGCATCTCAAACTCAGAATTTCCCCATTTTTCCCATTTTTTGGGAAGCAGGAGGGGCTGTTCCCACCAGGAATAATCTCAGGTGAGGGGATCCATGAACATTCTCCTGCTCCAGCCACAAGGTGGAAATTTTTGGAGCATTTTCCAACAATCCCTGAGGCCTTTCCCTAAAAAAAAAACCTGCAGGATTTTCCAACCCAGTGAGTCCATTCCAGCCTCTCCCTGCCCAGGCAATTAAACCTATGGAATAATTAAAATATTTAATTAACTGCCCACACCCAGAGCAGCAGGACCTGTTAATATTTAACCCCCTGGAGCTGCAAATTCCAAAATTTTTCCCGAGGCTCAGGAGTCACATCTCCCCTTTCCCCACAACTCCAAATTCCAGCATCTAAACCTCAGAATTTCCCCATTTTTCCCATTTTTTGGGAAGCAGGAGGGGCTGTTCCCACCAGGAATAATCTCAGGTGAGGGGATCCATGAATATTTTCCTGCTCCAGCCCCAAGACAGGAAATTTTTGGAGCATTTTCCAACAATCCTTGAGGCTTTTCCCCAAAAAAAAAAAAAAACCTGCAGGATTTTCCCTATTCCAACAAGAGGGTCCATTCCAACTCTCTCACCTCAAGCAATTAAACCTATGGAATAATTAAAATATTTCATTAACTGCCCACACCCAGAGCAGCAGGACCTGTTAATATTTAACCCCCTGGAGCTGCAAATTCCAAAATTTTTCCTGAGGCTCAGGAGTCACATCTCCCCTTTCCCCACAGCTCCAAATTCCAGCATCTAAACCTCAGAATTTCCCCATTTTTCCCATTTTTTGGGAAGCAGGAGGGGCTGTTCCCACCAGGAATAATCTCAGGTGAGGGAATCCATGAAAATTCTCCTGCTCCAGCCACAAGGTGGAAATTTCTGGAGCATTTTCCAACAATCCTTGAGGCTTTTCCCTAAAAAAAAAAAACCTGCAGGATTTTCCAAGCCAGAGAGTCCATTCCAGCCTCTCCCTGCCCAGGCAATTAAACCTATGGAATAATTAAAATATTTAATTAACTGCCCACACCCAGAGCAGCAGGACCTGTTAATATTTAACCCCCTGGAGCTGCAAATTCCATTTTTTTCCCGGAGTTTTTCCCCCTCCTCCTCCTGCAGGCTGGAATTCCGCAGGGTCTGCTGAGCTCTGACCTCCCCCGGGGAGGGGGGCACGGGAAGGTGCCAAAAGTGACCAAAAAGGGCAAAACTGATCCCAGGAGTTACAACCTGGAGGGGTTTTCACTGGAACTGCAAAAATTTGATTAATGAGGCCAAAATCTCCCAGGAATCCAAGCCAGGGAATTTTTCCTTTTCAATTTGGAGGGTTAAAATTGAGGGGATGGCTTAAAAAAATCAAAAAAAAGTTTAAAAAGTTTCCTCATCAGCTGAATTCTGCTCCAGAAAGGAAGTTTGGGATTTGTTGTGGGATAAATTGGGATTTGTTGTTACCTGGGCTTTTGATCCCAATAAAAATCCCAAAATTTTTAATTTTTGCCTCTCAGGGAAGATTGATCATGGTGAAGATGATTTTTTGTTTGAAATCCAGTGCCTGGATTTTAAATAGAATAGAATAAAAGAGAATATAATAAAATAGAATATTAAAAAATATATATGTATATATTAATAATTTTTAAAAAAATATTTAAAACAAATAAATGTTTCTGGAGGCTTTTCCTTTCCACTTCCCCCAGTTTGTGCAAGGAACACCCTCAAAAATGAATCTCAGAATAACTGATAAACCCCTAATCAACAATTGACAAACTGGAAAAAAACAAAACTTTGCAGCTGCTCTGATGGTGCAAAACTCCAAATCCAGGAGGGATTTCCACGCCAAAAAAAAAAAAAATTCCTGAAGGAGTTTGCCCAGGATTTAATAAAAAGATAAAAAAAAAAAAAAAATCCATGAGGAAGCAAAACCTCAGGGCTGATAAAGGGGGTGTTGTTAAAACTTGGCTTTTTCCAGCACTGGTGGAAATTGGATTTTCTATTAATTGATTCATTAATTAATTGCTGCTCCTCCACTCCAATGAGGCCCCTGAACAAAAATTTTGTTTTTCTTTCTGTGTTTTGACATTTTTGGAGCTTTGGTGTTTGTAACCGCCGGGAATTCCGTGTGGAGATTCCAACAACGCCTTCCAAATCTTGTCCATCCCAAATTTTTTTAATTTTTTTTTTTTTTTTTTTTATTTCCCTGCTGTTTTCCAAACACTTCATAAATCCCAGCCGGGTTCGTGAGCCTGAACTCTGCTCAGCAAAACCAACATGAGCCAAAAAGGGCTTTGGATAAATAAAACTTCCTAAAATCACCCAGCACCCCATTCATTCCAGGACACTCCAGCTCGGCTTCAAAGGGGATCTTTGCAGCAAAAAAAGGGATTTTTTTGGGTTTTTTTAAATGTTTTTTGCTGCTTTAATGATTTGCTGCTTGTCCTTGTCATAACTACACAAAGCAAAAATGCAGGAGCAGGGAAATGGGAGGTTCTGGCTCCCACCCAGCTCCAGCTCCGTGGATTTGGGGTTTTAGAGAGATAAAAAAAGCTCCAAAATTTGGTTTTGAAGGTTTTTTTTTTTTTGGAATGTTGTTCCTGGAGGGAAAGGACAACGGGGGCTCCAAAAGGATCCGGTTTGGGGGAAGGACTTGGAGTTTTATTCTGAAGCTGAGGGGAAAAGGAATCGGAAAAATGGAGAAAAGGGAGATTAAATCATCCCAAAAAATCATTCCCAAAAAAGTTAAACCAAAAAAATGAGGCCAAAAATGGATACAGATATCCCCCAAAAGCAGGAGGTGAGGCCTGCTGAGGCCTAACTCTGACTCTTCCCTTTGTTAATGAATCCTTTTAATTAACAAATTAAAAATGAACAGATTTTAAATCACAATTCATCCCTTCCCTGCCCCACAGGTTTATACTGGATCCAGGGGTTGGGATTTTCTGGGTTAAGGAACGGAGCTGGGACAAGCTGGAATTCTGGATCCAACCCCTGGGGCGCATTTTTTGAGCCTCAATTTTCCCAAATTCCCTCTCTCCTGAATGTTTTGAGTATTTTAAGGGATTCTGCTGTTCCAGCAGTTCAGGGAAAAGCATTTGGGATGAATTTTGGATGGAAAAATGAAAGTGTTGTCGGCAGCTCCGTGCAAATAAATCCGGGTTTATTCATCGACTTGGGGTTGTTTTCTCCAAAATAAAGGGGGAAATTCATCACTCCCCACTGCATCCACTGGGAAATTTAGTGGGAATAAATCCTTGGGAATGCCCAGCCAGGAATCCCATGGGAATTTGGGAGGGCAGAGCCACATTTTCCATCCCCCAGGGTCTTCAAGCAGAAGTTGTGGAGTCACCCGAGCTCCTGAGTGCCAAAAAAAATCAGGGAATTACGGAATGGGTTGGGTTGGAAGGAGCTGAAACCTCACCCAGTGCAACTTTCCACAATCCCAGTGTGCTCCAAGCCCTAAACCTGGCCTGGGACACGGAAAAAATCCTGGAGAGACACCAGGGAAATGAAAATGAGCCCAAATCCAGCGAGGGATTGGGCTGAGTTCTGCCCCAGAGGGGAATTTTAACACCTGCACATCCTTGGGGTCACATCAGTGAAACTTAGTGCAAATTCCCATTCCAGTGATCCTTTTTCCCCTCAAAATTCCCATTCCAGTGATCCTTTTTCCCCTCAAAATTCCCATTCCAGTGATCCTTTTTCCCCTCAAAATTCCCATTCCAGTGATCCTTTTTCCCCTCTCACAAATCCCCATTCCATCCATGCCAGTTTCCCTCTGAATTCCCATTCCAGTGATCCTTTTCACTCAAAAATTCCCATTCCCAAAAATCCTTTTCCCCCCTCACAAACTCCCATTCCAGTGATTCTTCCCACTCACAAATTCCCATTCCCAAAAATCCTTTTCCCCCCTCACAAACTCCCATTCCAGAAATGCTTTTTCCCTCAAAATTCCCATTCCAGAAATCAATTTTCCCTCTCGAATTCCCACATCAGAAATGCTCATTTTCCTCAAAGTTCCCATTCCAGTGATCCTTTCCCCCCCCTCACAAATTCCCATTCCATCCATACCAGTTTTCCTCACAAATTCCCATTCCAATGATCTTTTTCCCTTCACAAATTCCCATTTCCAGAAAAGCCTGTTTTCCTCTAAATTCCCATCCCTCTCTCCCTTCCCCTCACAAACTCCCATTCCCAAAAATCCTTTTTCTCCTCACAAATTCCCATTCCAGAAATACCTTTTCCCTCACAAATTCCCATTCCCAGCAATCCTTTTTCCCCCTCACAAATTCCCATTCCAGTGATTCTTTTCCCCTCACAAATTCCCATTCCAAGCAATCCTTTTTCCCTTCAAAATTCCCATTCCAGTGATCCTTCTTCCCCCCCTCACAAATTCCCATTCCATCCATGCCAGTTTCCCTCTGAATTCCCATTCCAGTGATCCTTTTCACTCAAAAATTCCCATTCCCAAAAATCCTTTTCCCCCCTCACAAACTCCCATTCCAGTGATTCTTCCCACTCACAAATTCCCATTCCCAAAAATCCTTTTCCCCCCTCACAAACTCCCATTCCAGAGATCCTTTTTCCCTCAAAATTCCCATTCCAGAAATCAATTTCCCCTCTCGAATTCCCACATCAGAAATGCTCATTTTCCTCAAAGTTCCCATTCCAGTGATCCTTTCCCCCCCCCCCACAAATTCCCATTCCAATGATCTTTTTCCCTTCACAAATTCCCATTCCCAGAAAAGCCTGTTTTCCTCTAAATTCCCATCCCTCTCTCCCTTCCCCTCACAAACTCTCATTCCCAAAAATCCTTTTTCTCCTCACAAAATCCCATTCCAGAAATACCTTTTCCCTCACAAATTCCCATTCCCAGCAATCCTTTTTCCCCCTCACAAATTCCCATTCCAGTGATTCTTTTCCCCTCACAAATTCCCACTCCAGCAATGTCTATTCCCCTAAAATCCCCACTCCAGAAAAGCCTTTTCCTCTCACTATTTCCCATCCCTTTCTCTCTTTTCTCTCACAAATTCCCACCCCAGCAATGCCAGAATTCCAGCTCTGACCCACAGCTCCCATTTTCCCCCCCCCAGAGACCTTTTCCCTCTTTATCCCTCAAAATTCCCTTCCAAAATTCCCATCCCTTCCCCTCAAAATTCCCTCAAAATTCCCTCAAAATTCCCTCAAAATTCCCATCCCTTCCCCTCAAAATTCCCTCAAAATTCCCTCAAAATTCCCTCAAAATTCCCTCAAAATTCCCTTGCAGTTCCCTGACCGGCCTCTGGCTGCTCCCTCAGACCGTTCCTTCCTTCCCTTCCTCCCAAATCCCGATTTTTATTCAACATTTTCCCTGCCAAACAGAGCCCAGGAGCTCGGGGGGAAGGGCTCCCACTCCCGATTTTCCTTCCCAAATTCCCTCTCTCTTTCCAAAAAATGATTCAGAATTAAATACATGGATTTAAAATACTTCACCCCGGCAATTCCAGAGGGGAATTCGGCTCCTGCTGGGGCTCTGATCCAAGAAAATCTATGGAATGAGGTAAAAATAAATTGGAGCTCCAGGTTTTGGTGCCAGGGATTTGGGAACAGAAATTCCTGCTCTGGATCCTTAAATCCTGCTCGGTCACATTTGCACTCAAATCTCAAATTTTCCTCAAAAGAGGGGGAGGAAAAAAAAAAAATCACATTTTGAAATTAGGGAATAAATTAGGAATATCGAAGAATTCCTTTCTCAGAAAGAAACAAAAAAAAGGTGGAAAAATCCCCATCTGAACCAGAGGAAATCCTAAACTCCGGATTTGGAGGAATTTTTTAGATCCCAGGATGGGCTCAGTTCAATCCTGCCCATCCTGGGAACACACGGGTTGGGATAACCGGAATTCCTGGGATTTTGCTCTCCAGAGGGAATCCCAGAGCTCTGTTTTTACCAGATCCAGCTCAAGCTGTGCTTCAATCCCTCAGAAAATTTTCATTTCCAATGAAAATCCTGGGAGGAATCTCTTCCTTTGCCACTCCAACCTGGTCCTTAAACCCATCCTCATTTATCCCGGGATTTCCCAGCCTGGATTTAATTTTATCCCTAAAAACCAACTCCACAATTCCCTGGCTCTTTTCCATCCAGGCCACCCAAATTCCCATTCCCACCTCTCCTTTCTTCACAGGGATCACTCTGAGCCTCTGCACATCAAATCCACGTTTTCTGCCTCAGATTTTCCCGTTTCCTTGGAATGTTTTGTCCCAACAACATTAATTCCCAAGGGATTTAGAAGAATTCCCAGTGGGAACTCGAGGCCAGGAATTCCCAGCAGGAATTCCTTTCCAAATCTCTGCCCAGTTCCACATCCCAATTCTGCTTTTCCTTCCGACTCCATAATTAGAATATTCCAAGGAACCAAAGCCTCTCCCCTCCTCCTCCACACCCTTCATTCCAGGAACTTTCCCGATTCAAAAACCTCATTTGGAGCCTTTTTTGTGCTCGGATCTTCCCCATTTTTGTTTTAATTTTCCGCCCAGCTGCGGGTTGGGCTTTTCCAGATGTGCCAGACGCTGGAATCACCGGGAGAACGATGATCAGAGCTCGATTAAAAACGGGAGAACTCAATTCCCGGCGGGAATTGCGAGGCTGAAGCGCTCCTGGAATTTCCAGGACGGGCTGGAAACGAGCCCTGAGCCAGGAGGGAACACGCTGGAGTTTGTTCCTGGGGAAAAGGAAGGATGGGAGCAGTTGGAATGTCGGGAAGGGATTTAACTGGAATAAAGGATTGAAGAAATTGGGATGCCAGAAAGGGATTTTTTTCCTGGAATAAAGGATTGGAGAAATTGGAATGCCAGGAAGGGATTTAACTGGAGTAAAGGATTGGAGAAATTGGAATGTCGGGAAGGGATTTAATTCCTGGAGTAAAGGATTGGAGGAGCTGGAATGTCGGGAAGGGATTTAATTCCTGGAATAAAGGATTGGAAGAGTTGGAATTCTGGAAAAGGATTTATTCCCAGAATAAAGGATTGGAGAAATTGGAATGTCAGGAAGAGATTTATTCCTGGAATAAAGGATTGAAGAAATTGGAATATCAGGAAGGGATTTGCTCCTGGAGTAAAGGATTGGAGAAATTGGAATGCCAGGAAGGGATTTATTCCTGGAGTAAAGGATTGTAGGAGCTGGAATATTGGGAAGGGATTTAATCCCTGGAATAAAGGATTGAAGAAATTGGAATGCCAGGAAGGGATTTATTCCTGGAGTAAAGGATTGGAAGAGTTGGAATTCTGGAAAAGGATTTATTCCCAGAATAAAGGATTGGATAAATTGGAATGCCAGGAAGGGATTTAATCCCTGGAGTAAAGGATTGAAGGAGCTGGAATTCTGGGGAAAGGATTTGGTCCCAGAATAAAGAATTGGAAGAGTTGGAATTCTGGGAATGGATTTATTCCAGGAGAAAAGGGATTGGAAGAGTTGGAATGCCAGGAAAGGATTTATTCCCAGAGAAAAGGAAGATTTGGAGGAGCTGGAATGCCAGGAAGGGATTTATTCCTGGAATAAAGGATTGGAGAAATTGGAATGCCAAAAAGGGATTTATTCCTGGAATAAAGGATTGAAGAAATTGGAATGCCAGGAAGGGATTTAAGTCCTGGAGTAAAGGATTGGAGGAGCTGGAATACTGGGAAGGGATTTATTCCTGGAGTAAAAGATTGGAAGAGTTGGAATTCTGTGAAAGGATTTTTTCCCAGAATAAAGGATTGGAGGAGTTGGAATGCCAGGAAGAGATTTATTCCTGGAATAAAGGATTGGAGAAATTGGAATATCAGGAAGGGATTTAATTCCTGGAGTAAAGGATTGGAGAAATTGGAATGCCAGGAACAGATTTATTCCTGGAGTAAAGGATTGTAGGAGCTGGAATATTGGGAAGGGATTTAATTCCTGGAATAAAGAATTGGAGAAATTGGAATGCCAAAAAGGGATTTATTCCTGGAATAAAGGATTGGAGAAATTGGAATGCCAGGAAGGGATTTAATTCCTGGAATAAAGGATTAGATGAACTGGAATACTGGGAAGGGATTTATTCCTGGAGTAAAAGATTGGAAGAGTTGGAATTCTGTGAAAGGATTTATTCCCAGAATAAAGGATTGGAGGAGTTGGAATGCCAGGAAAGGATTTATTCCCAGAGGAAAGGAAGATTTGGAGTTGGAATGTCAGGAAGGGAATCTGTTCCTGGAATAAAGGATTGGATGAGTTGGAATTCTGGTAGGGGGTTTAATTTCTAGAGGAAAACAAGGTTTGGAGAAGTTGGAATACCAGGAAGGGAATTTGTTCCTGAGGGAAAGAAAGGATTGGATGAACTGGAACACTGGGAAGGGATTTATTCCTGGAATAAAGGATTGGAGGAGCTGGAATATTGGGAAAGGATTTATTCCTGGAATAAAAGGTTGGATGAACTGGAATTCTGGGAAGGGATTTATTCCTGGAATAAAGGATTGGAGGAGTTGGGATTCTGGGAAGGGATTTATTCCAGTTGCTCCCGGGGATCTCAATGGATCCCAACCATTTTTTAAGGAAAAAAGACAAATCCACCAATCCCTGTGTTGTTCTTTCCAAATTTCCCAAACTTTTCCACATTTCTGGAGTTTCTGGGAAACTTCCCAGCCCAGGAATCGCTGCCAGAGCCACAGAAATTGTGGGATTTGCTCTCCGGGATGAGATTCCTGCTGTGGAGTTTTCCCACCCCAAGAACTGCTCCACACATCCATAAAAACTCATTTTCCTGGGAATTCAGCACCGGGAATGTCCCCCAGTCCAACCCTTCCCAGCTGGACTCACCTTGGGATGGGAATTCCAGGTGGTACCTGAAAAACCAAACGGAAAAGGAGCCATGAAATCCCGGATTTTCCTCAAGGATTGTTCCAGCCTGAGGAATTTGGGATGGGTGGGAGAATCCAGGAGCTCAGGGAATGGGAAACACGAGGAATTCCAGGAGAAATTGGGATGTGCCAGCCCTGGGGAAAGCTTGGAACAGCCTGGGAATGTGGGAAGGGAATGGATGGAATTCCTGGATTTCCATCCATTGGAACAGATCCTTCTCCAAACACAAAAATTCCTCTGAATTTTTTCCCCCTCAAATCCTTTAAAAGTCACTTCCAACCCCAAAACATTCCAGGATTTTTGCCGAGCTCATTCCCAGCAAGTGGAGGGTGATCCACACGCTCTGCCCATTCCCAAAAAAAATAAAAAAGGATTTAATATTAAAAAAAAAAAAAAAAAAAATCAGGATTTTTTTCTTCTCTCCCATTTCAGGCAAATCTTGGGAATCATTTTAATCCAGGACCAGCACTGGGAAATTTGGGAATGCCACCAAGGATTGGGAATGAAACACAAAGTGCCCTTTCCAAGGTGAGCTCCAACACAGGAAAAATCCAATGAATTCGGATCCTCAGGAAAAGCTTTCCTGGAAAAAAAAATTATTTCTGGGGAACATCTGAACTCCCAGCACGGATTTGTTGGGAAACAACCCCTGGAATTCTGGTGAAGGGCCTGGTATTAATTGGAGATGTTTGCTTGGGATTAAAAAAAAAAAAAAAAAAAAAAATTTGGAAAAATCCAAAATGTGCACAGGGAGAAATTTTCCCAGGATTTTGGGTTGGGAAGCGCATTCTGGAGGGAAAATCGGGAATTTCTGGGGATGCTCCCAGGAACGGTTCCTAAATCCCACAAGGAGTTTTTTCTCCATCCCCTAAATCCCAAAAATCCAGCCCCACACGAGGCAGCCGGAAAAGCAGCTCCAGCTTTTTTTTTTTTCCCACATTTTTCATCCTTAAATCCCAACATTTCCATGGAAAACTCCAACTATTCAACATTTAAGTGGAAAAACATCAGCTCCAAGAGATCCCAGCCCCAAAAAAATCCAACATTCCCAAAAATTTGGGATATTTTCGCCTCCTGGGAAGAGAGGAGCAGCAAGAATCCCTTTTTTTTTTTTTTTTTTTCCGGGAATTTTTGCCTCAGGAGCTTTTCCTGGCCACGTTTTAGCGCCAACATTTCCTGAACGATTTTCTGTCACTCGCAATTCCATGAAAATGGAAATTCCGTGAAAGCGCCGGGGCTTTGTTCCCGACCTCTGTCATTTTTAATCCCAGGAAATGGCCTAAAAAAAAACGGGAAAATTGAGTTCTGTTCCCTCCTGGAGCAGCTCTGGGAAGGCTGAGGGAAAACACTAAAAAAAACTTGGATTTTCCTGCTTTTTTTTTCATTTTTTGGGATAAAAAACAGGAAAAAAAATCCGATTTCAGCTCAAGGATTTGGATTTAATTCCACACTTGGATAATTTTTACTCCAGGAAGGAAAAGTTGGGATAAAATGGAATTGGGAATGGGGAGAGGAGAAGTTTTTTGGGAATGTGGAAGAGCCAGGAGCTCATTCCTGCCTCTGCCAATGGAAATCTTGGATAAATCCCATAAATTACAGATCTTGGGAGTGCTTGGATTCCCAGGAATTTTCCCCATGGAATTTCGCTCTTTTCCCAATATTTTCCCCAAACTTGGTGTTTCCCCCATCCCTTCCTGCAGAAAACTTCATCCCAAATCCTGTTTTCCCAATTTTCCAGGATATTTTTGGATTTTTAGGATTGCAACACCCCCCCAAAAAAAAGCAAAAATTTGGTTTAACAGCTGGAAAATCCCAAAATCCGAACCCCCTGAGCCAGATCCATAAAATCCAGGCAGCTTCCAATCAAATTCCCGGTTTTTCCTCGTTAATTAAGAGCTGATATTCCCAAGGGATCTTTGGAGCCAGGATTTGAATGTCTGGGAAAATAAATATTTAAAAAAAAAATAAATAAATAAAAATCGATGCTGGGTGAGATTTCCCAACAGGGAAGAAAAAAAAGAAAGTGGGAGCCAGGAAAATGGGATTGGGAATTCTCCATTAGGGGAAAAAGGGATTTAAATTCATTTCTCAGCTGGGTTGAGGCTCTCAGGTTTCAGGTTAGTGATGGATCCGGGAGGAAATGGGTGGGAAATTTGGGATAATTCCATCAGCCAGGATGGAAAATTCCGGAAAGGAGCAACCCAGAAAGGTTCCAAACGGAATTAGTGGTGGGAGTGAGCTCAGGGATAAAATGGGATTAATTTAATTTGGATTAATGTGGGAAATTCTTTCCTTAAAAGAAAAAAAGGGAGGGGTAAAAAAAAAAAAAAAAAAAAATCTCCATTCAGAATAAATCACGAATATCTGAGGATTCCTTCTATAATAAAAAAAGGCAAAAATTCCATCCTGAAATTGCAGAAAAAAATTAGGAATATCCTTCCTTAAGAAAATTAAAAGAGGGGGAAATCTCCATCTTAAAATTATGGAATAAATCAGGAATATCCCAGAATTCCTGCCTCAAAAATAAAGGGAAGGGAGCAGAGGGGAAATCCCCATCCAAAAATTAGGGAATAAATCCAGAATATCCCAGAATTCCTTCCTCAAAAATAAAGGGAAGGGAGCAGATGAAAATCCCCATCCTAAAATTAGGGAATAAATTCCTTCTCAAAAAAAAAAAGGGGAAGGGGGAAATCCCACACTGAGATTGAAGAATAAATCAGCAAAATTCCAGAATTCCTTCCTCAAAAAAAAAAACAAAAAAGGGGGGAGAATTCCCATCCTAGAATTAAGGAATAAATCAGGATTATCCAAGAATTTCTTCTTAAGAAAATAAAAAGAGGCAGAAATCCCATCCTGAAATTGCAGAAACAATTAGGAATATCCTCCCTTCAGAAAATAAAAAAAGGGGGAAATCCCCATCTTAAAAATATGGAATAAATCAGGAATATCCCAGAATTCCTGCCTCAAAAATAAAGGGAAGGGAGCAGAGGGGAAATCCCCATCCTAAAATTAGGGAATAAATCTGGAATATCCCAGAATTCCTTCCTTAAGAAAATAAAAAGAGGGGGAAATCCCCATCCTAAAATTAGGGATTAAATTTGGAATACCCCAGAATTCCTTCCTTAAAAAAAGGGGGGAAGAAATCCTCACCCTGAAACAGAGAAAAATCAAAAAAATCCCAACAATTTCCCAGAGTTCCCCAAGGCTGGAACATCCCTAAAACCCCAAACCAGGGAGGAGGAATCCCGGGATCTACTGGAATTCTGGAGGGTTGGATCGGGATTTGGGGTGACCCACCGGGCTCGGAGGCGCTGGAGGATCCAAAAAATCCCAACAATTTCCCAGAATTCCCCAAGGCTGGAACATCATTAAAACCCCAAACCAGGAGGAATTCCAGCGGGAGGAGGAATCCCGGGATCTGCTGGAATTCTGGATGTGCCGGGGTTCTGGGGATTTGGGGTGACCCACCGGGCTCGGAGGCGCTGGAGGATCCAAAAAATCCCAACAATTTCCCAGAATTCCCCAAGGCTGGAACATCCCTAAAACCCCAAACCAGGGAGGAGGAATCCCGGGATGTGCTGGAATTCTGGAGGGTTCTGGGGGGTTTGGGGTGACCCACCGGGCTCGCAGGCGCTGGAAGCGGCGGAGGATCCAAAAAATCCCAACAATTTCCCAGAATTCTCCAAGGCTGGAACATCCCTAAAACCCCAAACCAGGAGGAATTCCAGCGGGAGGAGGAATCCCGGGATCTGCTGGAATTCTGGAGGGTTTGGATCGGGATTTGGGATGACCCACCGGGCTCGGAGGCGCTGGAGGATCCAAAAAATCCCAACAATTTCCCAGAATTCCCCAAGGCTGGAACATCCCTAAAACCCCAAACCAGGGAGGAGGAATCCCGGGATCTGCTGGAATTCTGGAGGATTTGGGGTGACCCACCGGGCTCGGAGGCGCTGGAAGCGGTGGAGGATCCAAAAAATCCCAAAAATTTCCCAGAGTTCCCCAAGGCTGGAACATCCCTAAAACCCCAAACCAGAGGGAATTCCAGCAGGAGGAGGAATCCCGGGATCTGCTGGAATTCGGGAGGGTTTGGATCAGGATTTGGGGTGACCCACCGGGCTCGGAGGCGCTGGAGGATCCAAAAAATCCCAACAATTTCCCAGAGTTCCCCAAGGCTGGAACATCCCTAAAACCCCAAACCAGAGGGAATTCCAGCAGGAGGAGGAATCCCGGGATCTGCTGGAATTCTGGAGGATTTGGGGTGACCCACCGGGCTCGGAGGCGCTGGAGGATCCAAAAATACCCAACAATTTCCCAGAATTATCCAAGGCTAGAACATCCCTAAAACCCCAAACCAGGGGGAATTCCAGCGGGAGGAGGAATCCCGGGATCTGCTGGAATTCTGGAGGGTTGGATCAGGATTTGGGGTGACCCACCGGGCTCGGAGGCGCTGGAAGCGGCGCAGGAGATCCGAGCGGCGCTCGCGGGCCGGGGCGCTGAGCGGCTCCTCCTGCAGCCCCCGCAGCAGGAAACCTCCCGCCTCTGGAAAACAGGGAAAATCCGGGAAAAGGGAGTGGGAAAGGGTTGGGGAAATATGGGAAAAGTCAGGAAATCTAGAAAGGGTTGGGGAAGTGAGGGCGGGGAAGGGTTGGGGAAATCTGGGAAAGGGGCTCGGGAAATCTGGATCTGGGAAGGGTTAGGAAATCTGGATCTGGGAAAGGTTTTAGGAAATCTGGGAAGGGTCAGGAAATCTGGATCTGGGAAAAGTCGGGAAATCCGGAAAAGGGGTTCGGGAAATCTGGGACAGGGTTTAGGAAAATCTGGGAAGGTCGGGAAATCCGGGAAAGGGGTTTGGGAAATCTGGATCTGGAAAAGGGGTTTGGGAAATCTGGATCTGGAAAAGGGGTTTGGGAAATCTGGATCTGGAAAAGGGGTTGGAAAGGTCAGGAAACCTGGATCTGGGAAGGGGTTGGGGAAATATGGGAAAGGTCAGGAAATCTGGAAAGGGTCAGGAAATCTGGGAAAGGGGTTGGAGAAACCTGGATCTGGGAAAGAGTTGGGGAAATATGGGATAGGGGTTTGGGAAATCTGGATCTGGAAAAGGGTTTGGGAAATCTGGGAAGGGTTTAGGAAATCTGGATCTGGAAAAGGGTTTGGGAAATCTGGGAAGGGTTTAGGAAATCTGGATCTGGGAAAGGTCGGGAAATCTGGGACAGGGGTTGAAGAAACATGGATCTGGAAAAGGGTTTGGGAAATCTGGGAAAGGGTTGGAGAAACCTGGATCTAGGAAAGATTTTAGGAAATCTGGGAAGGGTCAGAAAATCTGGATCTGGGAAAGGGTTGGGAAATCTGGGAAGGGTTTAGAAAATCTGGGAAGAGTTTGGGAAATCTGGATCTGGGAAAGGGTTTAGGAAATCTGGGAAGAGTCAGAAAATCTGGGAAGCGTTCAGGAAACCTGGGAAGGGGTTGGAGAAACCTGGATCTGGGAAAGGGTTTGGGAAACCTGGGATAGTGACCAATCTAAATCTGGTATTTTATTATTTATTTTATGAGGAGGTGACCTCACTGATATCCCTGAAGGAGCAGACAAAAAACACAGAGAGGGATTTTGGATGGATGGATGGAAGGATGGATGGAAGGATGGATGGAAGGATGGATGGAAGGATGGATGGAAGGATGGATGGAAGGATGGATGGAAGGATGGATGGAAGGATGGATGGAAGGATGGAAGTTTCCCTTTTTTCCCTTCACCATTTTCCCCTCCTTTTCTCTCCCTTTAAACTCCTCAATTCCCATCCTGGAGCCTCCCCAGCCCCTGCAAGGCCTCAGGATTGGCAAACTCCGATCCCAAATCCCTCTCCGTGTTTTTTGCCGGCTCCTTTAGGGACAGCAACGAGGTCACCCCAAAATATGGAGATTTCCATATGGAAATACACATAAAATACAAAATAAATAACAAAATAACACATTTAAACTGCTCCATCCCCAGCCTGGAGCCTCAGGATTATCAAGATCCAGCAAAATTTGATCCCAAATCTCCCTCTGTGTTTCTTGCCAACTGCTCCAGGGACAAGGTCACCCCAAAAGCTCATAAAACACAAAATAAATAATAAAATATCAGATTTTAACCCCTCCACTCCCAGCCTGGAGCCTCCACAGCCCCTGGAAACCTCCTCAGGCCCTGCAAGGCCTCAGGATTGACAGAATTTGTTCCCAAATCCCTCTCCGTGTTTTTTGTCAACTCCTTCAGGGACAAGGTCACCCCAAAAGCTCATAAAACACAAAATAAATAATAAAATATCAGGTTTAAAGTGCTCCATTCCCATCCTGGAGCCTCCCCAGCCCCTGGAAAGCCTCGGGATTGACAAAATTGGATCCCAAATCCTTCGCCATATTTTTTGCCAACTGCTCTAGGGACAAGGTCACCCCAAAAAATATAAAATAAATAATAAAATATCAGGTTTAAACTGCTCCATCCCCATCCTGGAGCCTCCCCAGTCCCTGCAAGGCCTCGGGATTGACAAAATTGGATCCCAAATCCTTCTCCACGTTTCTTGCCCACTGCTGCAGGGACAAGGTCACCCCAAAAGCTCATAAAACACAAAATAAATAATAAAATATCAGATTTTAACCCCTCCATTCCCAGCCTGCAGCCTCCACAGCCCCTGGAAACCTCCTCAGGCCCTGCAAGGCCTCAGGATTGACAGAATTTGATCCCAAATCCCTCTCCATGTTTTTTGTCAACTCTTTCAGGGACAAGGTCACCCCAAAAGCTCATAAAACACAAAATAAATAATAAAATATCAGGTTTAAACTGCTCCATGCCCATCCTGGAGCCTCCCCAGCCCCTGCAAGGCCTCAGGATTGACAAAATTGGATCCCAAATCCTTCTCCATATTTTTTGCCAACTGCTCTAGGGACAAGGTCACCCCAAAAAATATAAAATAAATAATAAAATATCAGGTTTAAACTGCTCCATGCCCATCCTGGAGCCTCCCCAGCCCCTGCAAGGCCTCAGGATTGACAAAATTGGATCCCAAATCCTTCTCCATATTTTTTGCCAACTGCTCTAGGGACAAGGTCACCCCAAAAAATATAAAATAAATAATAAAATATCAGGTTTAAAGTGCTCCATCCCCATCCTGGAGCCTCCCCAGCCCCTGCAAGGCCTCGGGATTGACAAAATTGGATCCCAATTCCTTCTCCACGTTTCTTGCCCACTGCCCCAGGGACAAGGTCACCCCAAAACACCAAAAAATACAAAATAAAAAATAAAATATCAGATTTAAAGTGCTCCATGCCCATCCTGGAGCCTCCCCAGCCCCTGGAAAGCCTCAGGATTGACAAAATTGGATCCCAAATCCTTCTCCATATTTTTTGCCAACTGCTCTAGGGACAAGGTCACCCCAAAAAATATAAAATAAATAATAAAATATCAGGTTTAAAGTGCTCCATCCCCATCCTGGAGCCTCCCCAGCCCCTGCAAGGCCTCGGGATTGACAAAATTGGATCCCAAATCCTTCTCCACGTTTCTTGCCCGCTGCTGCAGGGACAAGGTCACCCCAAAACCTCATAAAACACAAAATAAATAATAAAATATCAGGTTTAAAGTGTTTCAAGCCCAGCCTGGAGCCTCCTCAGCCCCTGGAAACCTCCTCAGACCCTGGAACACCTCAGGATTGACAAAGTTTGATCCCAAATCCTTCTCCAAGTTTTTTGCCAACTGCTCCGGGGACAAGGTCACCCCAAAAAACACAAAATAAATAATAAAATATCAGATTTTAACCCTTCCATTCCCATCCTGGAGCCTCCCCAGCCCCTGCAGGGCCCGGCCAGGTTCGACCCCGAGCTCTGTGATCTGAAACCTTCAATTAAACCCCGGCAGCTAACGAGGAAATAACCCACAGCAGAGGAACCAGCCAGGTCAAAAACACCCCCAGGATGAGAATTCCCAACTCAATCCGGGATTAAACACCTGGAATTTGGGGGAAGCCGGGCTGGGTGGGGTCCTGGGGCAGGGGTGGGAGTTCCGTGGGGTTTGGGAGGGGGAGGGACGAGCTCGGCGCTGCCGAGGCAGGAAACGAGAGATGAAAAACCCCAAAAACCACCAAAAATGGGTCCCAGCTGCTTCCTGGCACCGGCCAGATGTGGGGGCTCCACAGCGGGGACGGAGCAAATCCCGCCTGGGCTCGGCTTGAGGGATTTGTGGGAGCTTCTCTCTCCCCACACCAGAAAAATCCCCAAAAAAATTGAGGATTTGGAGGATCAAACAGCCAAAAGGAGAAAACCCCACCCTGGAAAGATGGGGGTTCACAGGTGGGGGCAGGGATGGGTTCAGCCCCTGCTCCAGGCTGGAATTCCAGCTCAGGTTGGATTTCTGGATTTATGGGCACCACTAAACTTTTCTCCCCACGCCAAGCTGCAAAAAAAACCCCACAAAATTCAGGGTTTTGAGGCCCAAAACCTCAGAAACGGGCCCCAAATTCTCCTTGGGTTTCATGAAGGTCCCACAGCCCCAAAATTTTCTTTGGGGTCACCCCCAAAATCTCTTTGGGGTCAGGGACAAGGAGGTGCCACAACCTCAAAATTCTCCTCGGGGTCAGGGAGGTCCCACAACCCCCCAAATTCTCCTTTGGGTCAGAGTAAACCCACAGCCCCCCAAGTTCTCCTCGGGGTTACCCCCAAATTCTCTTTGGGGTCAGAGTGATCCCACAGCTCCCAAACTCTCTCTGGGGTCACCCCCCAAATTCTCCTCGGGGTCAGCACAAGGGAGGTCCCACAATCCCCAAATTTTCCTTGGGGGTTACCCCCAAATTCCCTTTGGGGTCAGGCTCACCCCACAGCCCTACAAGTTCTCCTCAGAGTCACCCCCAAATTCTCCTCGGGGTCAGGGAGGTCCCACAGCCCCACAAATTCTCTTTGGGGTCGGGGAGGTCCCACAGCTCCCCAAATTCTCCTCGGGGTCAGCATAAGGGAGGTCCCACAGCCCCAAAAATTCTCTTTGGGGTCAGGGAGATCCCACAGCCCCCTAAATTCTCCTCAGGGTCAGCATTAGAGGGGCCCCACAGTCCCACAAATTCTCTTTGGGGTCGGGGAGATCCCACAGCTCCCCAAATTCTCCTCGGGGTCAGCATCAGGGAGGTCCCACAGCCCCAAAAATTCTCTATGAGGTCACCCCAAGATTTTCTTCGGGGTCAGGGAGATCCCACAGCCCCACAAGTTGTCTTTGAGGTCACCCCAAAATTCTCTTTGGGGTCAGCATCAGGGAGGTCCCACAGCCCCAAAAATTCTCTATGAGATCACTCCAAAAATTCTCATTGGGGTCAGGGAGGTCCCACACCCCCCAAACCCTCTGCAGACCCCACAGCACCCCAGGAACGCCCCCCAAACCTTTTCCAGCCCCACCCCACAGCGGGGTGACCCCAGGGGGGGGTTCGGTACCTTCCAGGAGCCGCCGGATCTCCTCCGGGATCGCGGCATCCATCGGATCCCCCCGCGCCGTCCGGAGGAAGCGGAGAGGGCGGGGACACCCCAAAAAAAAAAAAAAACCCAAAAAAGAGGAGGAGGAACTTTTGGGGTTCGGGTTCCTCCTCCTTTTAAACCCAGAACCACTCCCAGCTGTGCGGGGCGATCCCGAAAATTCCCGCTGGGAAAAGCTCCAGCCAATGGGTTACACCTGGAATTTCCTCACCTGGAGATTCCCCCCCGGGCTGGGATTGGGATTTTTCCAGGTTTTCCCCCCAAAATTCCCGTGGGGAGAAAGGAGGTGCTTGGATGTTCTGGAATGAAAATTCCCCTTTTCCCGTTTTCTGCAGGGAAGAGAGTGAAAATAAAGTGTGAAAATTGTGAGAATAAAGCCCTGGGGTGTCTCGTGCTGGGATGGGGAAAAGGTGGAAAAAATCCTGGAAACAGGGAGATTTCCACATGGAAATGTGGGAAATATTCCTGGAAATATGGAGATTTCCACATGGAAATATTCCTGGAAATATGGAAAATTTGACATAGAAATACTCCTGGAAATATGGAGATTTCAACATGGAAATATTCCTGGAAATATGGAAAATTTGACGTGGAAATACTCCTGGAAATATGGAGATTTCCACATGGAAATATTCCTGGAAATATGGAAAATTTGACGTGGAAATACTCCTGGAAATATGGAGATTTCCACATGGAAATATTCCTGGAAATATGGAAAATTTGACATGGAAATACTCCTGGAAATATGGAGATTTCCACATGGAAATATTCCTGGAAATATGGAAAATTTGACGTAGAAATACTCCTGGAAATATGGAGATTTCCACATGGAAATACTCCTGGAAATATGGAAATGCCCACATGGGAATGTTCCTGGAAATATGGAAATATGGAAAATTTTCTGGAAATATGGACATTTCAACATGGAAATATTCCTGGAAATGTGGAAATTTCCATATGGAATTGTGGGAAATATTCTTGGAAATATCGAGATTTCCATAGGGAAATATTCCTGGAAATATGGAGATGCTCCTTCATAAGGAAATGTGGGAAATATTCCTGGAAATATCGAGATTTCCATAGGAAAATACTCCTGGAAATATGGAAAATTTCACATGGAAATACTTCTGAAAATATGGAGATGCTCCTTCATATGGAAATGTGGAAAATATTCCTGAAAATATTGAGGTTTCCATAGGAAAATATTCCTGGAAATACAGATATTTCCACATGGAAATTCTCCTGGAATATAGGAAATATGGAAAATATCCTGGAAATATGGATATTTCCCCATGGAAATACAGAAATTTCCACATGGAAATGCTCCTGGAAATCCAGAGATTTCCCCATGGAAATACTCCTGGAAATACAGAAATTTCCACATGGAAATATGGGAAATACTCCTGGAAATATGGAAATTTCCCTGTGGAAATATTCCTGGAAATACAGAAATTTCCCTATGAAAATATTCCTAGAAATACAGAAATTTTCCTGTGGAAATATTCCTGGAAATACAGAAATTTCCACATGGAAATGCTCCTGGAAATACAGAGACTCTTCTTCATAAGGAAATATGGGAAATAATCCTGGAATTCCAGAAATTTCCACATGGAAATGTAGGAAATGTTCCTGGAAATATGGAAATTTCCCTGTGGAAATATTCCTGGAAATACAGAAATTTCCATATGGAAATTATCCTGGAAATACAGAAATTTCCACATGGAAATATTCCTGGAAATTTGGACATTTCCCCATTGAAATACTCCTGGAAATATGGAAATTTCCACATGGAAATATTCCTGGAAATACAGAAATTTCCACATGGAAATGCTCCTGGAAATACAGAGACTCTTCTTCATAAGGAAATATGGGAAATAATCCTGGAATTCCAGAAATTTCCACATGGAAATGTAGGAAATGTTCCTGGAAATATGGAAATTTCCCTGTGGAAATATTCCTAGAAATACAGAAATTTCCCTGTGGAAATATTCCTGGAAATACAGAAATTTCCATATGGAAATTATCCTGGAAATACAGAAATTTCCATATGGAAATATTCCTGGAAATTTGGACATTTCCCCATTAAAATACTCCTGGAAATATGGAAATTTCCACATGGAAATGTGGGAAATAATCCTGGAAATACGGAAATTTCCACATGGAAATATGGGAAATATTCCAGGAAATACAGAAATTTCCATATGGAAATGTGGGAAATAATTCTGGAAATATGGAAATTTCCACATGGAAATATGGGAAATAATTCTGGGAATACGGAAATTTCCCCATGGAAATATGGGAAATTCTCCTGGAAATACGGAAATTTCCACATGGAAATTCTCCTGGAAATCCAGAGCTGCTCCAGGTGGTTGGCCGAGACAAAAAAGGAAAAAATTCCATTTTTTTTGGGGGGTTCTCAGCACGGAGCAGGTGCCAGAGGGTCCCCAGGGCTCGGGTCGGGTTTTGGGGCCGAAGGACAAACCCCAAATCAGCTCCAGAGTTTCTTTTGGGGCCGTTTTGGGGTCGGGATTCGCAGCTCCTCAGGGCACCCCTCACAAATCACATTTTCCACGTGAATTAACGGAGATTTGAGGGCGGATTTAGCAGAAAATTCACCGCTGGATTTTTGGGGATTTTGGGGATTTTTGGGGTTTCTGTTTTGGGATTTTGCAGCTCCAGGCTCAGAAACCTCAGAGCTGTGGCTGCTGTTTCACATCCAGCCTTCCCCTCCCCATTTCAGTTTCTTTCTCAGATTTTAAGCTCAGCTTGTTTTTTTTGTTTTTTTTTTCCCCTCCCCCTTCAGCGTTTTGAGGCTCAGCTCAGTTTTAGGACCAAAGCGGCCCCGAAATGCGGCGGATGCTGAGGCCTCAAAGCACAGGAAACGTCGCAGCTCGGGGGCCCCGAGCAGGAGATGGAAAATCAAAATATCGCAGGAGCTGCCTCTGAAATCTGGACAGGTGGGGACAGGGTTTAGGGAAATAAAAATAACAGAAAATCAAAATATCGCAGGAGCTGCCCCTGAAATCTGGACAGGTGGGGAATGGATTTAGGGAATTAAAACCAGGAAATAAAATCAGAAAATCAAAATATCTCAGGAGCTGCCCCTGAAATCTGGACAGGTGGGGACAGGATTTAGGGAAATAAAAATAACAGAAAATCAAAATATCACAGGAGCTGCCACTGCAATCTGGACAGGTGGGGAATGGATTTAGGGAATTAAAAACTGGAAATAAAATCAGAAAATCAAAATATCATGGGAGCTGCCCTTGATATATCCTGGCCAGGTAGGGAATGGATTTAGGGAATTAAAGAAGGAAATAAAAATAACAAAAAATCAAAATATCATGGGAGATGTCACTGAAATCTGGCCAGGTAGGGAAAGGGTTTAGGGAAATAAGATCAGAAAATCAAAATATCGCAGGAGCTGCCCCTGAAATCTGGACAGGTAGGGAATGGATTTAGGGAATTAAAACCAGGAAATAAAATCAGAAAATCAAAATATCGCAGGAGCTGCCCCTGAAATCTGGACAGGTAGGGACAGGATTTAGGGAAATAAAAATAACAGAAAATCAAAATATCACAGGAGCTGCCTCTGAAATCTGGACAGGTAGGGAATGGATTTAGGGAAATAAAAATAACAGAAAATCAAAATATCTCAGGAGCTGCCTCTGAAATCTGGACAGGTGGGGAATGGATTTAGGGAATTAAAGAAGGAAATAAAAATAACAAAAAATCAAAATATCACAGGAGCTGCCCCTGAAATGTCCTGGACAGGTGGGGACAGGATTTAGGGAAAAAAAATCAGAAAATCAAAATATCACAGGAGCTGCCACTGAAATCTGGACAGGTGGGGACAGGGTTTAGGGAAATAAAAATAACAGAAAATCAAAATATCTCAGGAGCTGCCCCTGAAATCTGGACAGGTAGGGACAGGATTTAGGGAATTAAAGAAGGAGATGGGGCCGTTCCAGAATGGATGGAGCCATTCCAGAATGGATGGGGAAATTCCAGAATGGATGGGGCAGTTCCAGAATGGATGGGGCAGTTCCAGAATGGATGGGGAAATTCCAGAATGGATGGGGCAGTTCCAGAATGGATGGGGCAGTTCCAGAATGGATGGGGCAAATCCAGAATGGATGGGGAAATTCCAGAATGGATGGGGCAGTTCCAGAATGGATGGGGCAAATCCAGAATGGATGGGGCAGTTCCAGAAGGGATGGGGCAGTTCCAGAATGGATGGGGCAATTCCAGAATGGATGGGGAAATTCCAGAATGGATGGGGCAAATCCAGAATGGATGGGGCAAATCCAGAATGGATGGGGAAATTCCAGAATGGATGGGGCAGTTCCAGAATGGATGGGGCAGTTCCAGAATGGATGGGGAAATTCCAGAATGGATGGGGCAATTCCAGAATGGATGGGGCAGTTCCAGAATGGATGGGGCAGTTCCAGAATGGATGGGGCAATTCCAGAAGGGATGGGGCAGTTCCAGAATGGATGGGGCAATTCCAGAATGGATGGGGCAAATCCAGAATGGATGGGGCAAATCCAGAATGGATTGAGCCATTCCAGAATGGATGGGACAGTTCCAGAATGGATGGGACAGTTCCAGAATGGATGGGGCAGTTCCAGAATGGATGGGGCAATTCCAGAATGGATGGGGCAGTTCCAGAATGGATGGGGCAGTTCCAGAAGGGATGGGGCAATTCCAGAATGGATGGAACCATTCCAGAATGGATGGGGCAGTTCCAGAATGGATGGGGCAATTCCAGAATGGATGGGGCAATTCCAGAATGGATGGGGCAGTTCCAGAATGGATGGGGCAATTCCAGAATGGATGGGGCAATTCCAGAATGGATGGGGCAGTTCCAGAATGGATGGGGCAATTCCAGAATGGATGGGGCAATTCCAGAATGGATGGGGCAATTCCTGCCAGGATTTGTCATGAACAGGGCCGTTCCTGCCAGGATCCAGCATGGAAATGGAGATTCCAGAATACATGGGGAGGTTCCTGCTGGGATCAGGCATGGATGGGGAGATTCCAGCATGGATCCAGTACGGATCCTGATGGGATCCCATTAGGATGGGGCGGTTCCTGCTGGAATCCAGCATGGATGGGGCAATTCCAGCAGGGACAGGGTGATTCCTGCTGGGATCCAACATGGATGGGGCAATTCCAGCAGGGACAGGGTGATTCCTGCTGGGATCCAACATGGATGGAGCAATTCCAGCAGGGACAGGGTGATTCCTGCCGGGATCCAACATGGATGGAGCCATTCCAGCAGGGACAGGGTGATTCCTGCTGGGATCCAGCATGGATGGAGCCATTCCAGCAGGGACAGGGTGATTCCTGCTGGGATCTGGCATGGATGGGGCAGTTCCAGCAGGGACAGGGTGATTCCTGCCGGGATCCAACATGGATGGGGCAATTCCAGCAGGGACAGGGTGATTCCTGTTGGGATCCAACATGGATGGAGCCATTCCAGCAAGGACAGGGTGATTCCTGCCGGGATCCAACATGGATGGGGCAATTCCAGCAGGGACAGGGTGATTCCTGCTGGGATCCAACATGGATGGGGCAATTCCAGCAGGGACAGGGTGATTCCTGCTGGGATCTGGCATGGATGGGACAATTCCAGCAGGGACAGGGTGATTCCTGCTGGGATCTGGCATGGATGGGGCAGTTCCAGCAGGGACAGGGTGATTCCTGCCGGGATCCAACATGGATGGGGCAATTCCAGCAGGGACAGGGTGATTCCTGCTGGGACCCAACATGGATGGAGCCATTCCAGCAGGGACAGGGTGATTCCTGCTGGGATCCAACATGGATGGAGCCATTCCAGCAGGGACAGGGTGATTCCTGCTGGGATCCAACATGGATGGAGCCATTCCAGCAGGGACAGGGTGATTCCTGCCGGGATCCAACATGGATGGGGCAATTCCAGCAGGGACAGGGTGATTCCTGCCGGGATCTGGCATGGATGGGACAATTCCAGCAGGGACAGGGTGATTCCTGCTGGGACCCAACATGGATGGAGCCATTCCAGCAGGGACAGGGTGATTCCTGCTGGGATCCAACATGGATGGGGCAATTCCAGCAGGGACAGGGTGATTCCTGCTGGGATCTGGCATGGATGGGGCAGTTCCAGCAGGGACAGGGTGATTCCTGCTGGGATCTGGCATGGATGGGGCAATTCCAGCAGGGGCAGGGTGATTCCTGCCGGGATCCAACATGGATGGGGCAATTCCAGCAGGGACAGGGTGATTCCTGCTGGGATCCGGCATGGATGGAGCCATTCCAGCAGGGACAGGGTGATTCCTGCTGGGACCCAACATGGATGGAGCCATTCCAGCAGGGACAGGGTGATTCCTGCTGGGATCCAACATGGATGGAGCCATTCCAGCAGGGACAGGGTGATTCCTGCTGGGATCCAACATGGATGGAGCCATTCCAGCAGGGACAGGGTGATTCCTGCCGGGATCCAACATGGATGGGGCAATTCCAGCAGGGACAGGGTGATTCCTGCCGGGATCTGGCATGGATGGGACAATTCCAGCAGGGACAGGGTGATTCCTGCTGGGACCCAACATGGATGGAGCCATTCCAGCAGGGACAGGGTGATTCCTGCTGGGATCCAACATGGATGGGGCAATTCCAGCAGGGACAGGGTGATTCCTGCTGGGATCTGGCATGGATGGGGCAGTTCCAGCAGGGACAGGGTGATTCCTGCTGGGATCTGGCATGGATGGGGCAATTCCAGCAGGGGCAGGGTGATTCCTGCCGGGATCCAACATGGATGGGGCAATTCCAGCAGGGACAGGGTGATTCCTGCTGGGATCCGGCATGGATGGAGCCATTCCAGCAGGGACACGGTGATTCCTGCTGGGATCCAACATGGATGGAGCCATTCCAGCAGGGACAGGGTGATTCCTGCTGGGATCCAACATGGATGGGGCAATTCCAGCAGGGACAGGGTGATTCCTGCCGGGATCCAACATGGATGGGGCAATTCCAGCAGGGACAGGGTGATTCCTGCCGGGATCCAACATGGATGGGGCAATTCCAGCAGGGACAGGGTGATTCCTGCTGGGATCTGGCATGGATGGAGCCATTCCAGCAGGGACAGGGTGATTCCTGCTGGGATCCAACATGGATGGAGCCATTCCAGCAGGGACAGGGTGATTCCTGCCGGGATCCAACATGGATGGAGCCATTCCAGCAGGGACAGGGTGATTCCTGCCGGGATCCAACATGGATGGAGCCACTCCAGCAGGGACAGGGTGATTCCTGCTGGAATCCAACATGGATGGAGCCATTCCAGCAGGGACAGGGTGATTCCTGCCGGGATCCAACATGGATGGGGCAATTCCAGCATGGATGGGGAGGTTCCTGCCAAGATCCAACATGGATGGGGGAATTCCAGCAGGGACAGGGTGATTCCTGCCAAGATCCAACATGGATGGGGCAATTCCAACCTGGACAGGGCGATTCCGACAGGGGAAGGGTGATTGCTGCTGGGATCCAACGGGAAAAGCGTCATTCCTGCTGGAATTGGGCATGGACGGGATGTTTCCTGCCAGGATCCAGCATGGATGAGGCAATTCCTGCCAGGATCTGACACGGACAAGGCAACCCCTTGGAATCCTTGGCTGAGGGAATTCCTGGAGGTCGTCGCAGGTTTCCAGGATGAGAACAGGAATTCCTCACGCCTGGTTTGTGCTTCCTTTGCCCTGGAGCAGATCCCAGCCGATCTCCAGCTCTTTCCTTTCGCTATCCCAGGTTTTTCCGAGTGCTCCAGGAAGAATTTCCTGAGGGAATTTCACTCAGGAGCTCTCGGAGAGCACAGATCGATGGCTCAGGAGCAGGAATCTCCATCTCTGCCATCTCTATTTTCCTTTCCTTCATCCCCCACCCCGTGCACGGACAGAGCCAGGAATCCGTCACATCCCAGGAAATTCCGTGCCTGAAACGCCTGGATCTGGCAGGGAGGAGCTGTGGAGGAACCGTGGAATGTTCTGGGCACACCTGCGGACGGGAATTCCCATCCGGGATAAATTTAACCCCGAAAGGGGCGTCGGAAGCACCGGGAGGAGCAGATTATCCGTGCCCAGCTCGCCAAATCCTTCGGGAGGAGGAAGGGGATGAGCGGGGCTGGGCTAGGCCGGGCTTTTCCCGCTGGATCCGCGCTCAGCTGAGCGGGACACAAAGCCGAGGCGGCGGAGGCAGCGAGCGAGTGACAGGGGCAGGATGAGCTGTCACCTCCCATTTGTCACCGCGCGGGGACGCGGGAGCCGCTCCCCGGTGGATTCCAACCCCTGGAACGCCGCGGGTTCGCTCCAGGCTGGCGCATCCCGAGTTTTTCCATCCCCTCGGAGCTGATTTCGCCTCCCTCTTGCTGCTCGCTGGAAGAATTCCCTGGGAAAGGCGGGGAAGGAATTTCCCGAAGGATCCGGCGGGATTTGGGGAGCCTGGAGGGGGATTGAGGGAGGGATTGTTCCTAAACGGGGCCGGATCCAAAGGACAGCGATTCCTGTCCCCAGATTTGTCCCAAACCACCCAGTTCAGCCCCATTCCCTGTGTTTGGAATCTTCCCAGAATCCAGGGAATTCTGCCATCCTGGGGCAACAATTCCTGTCCCCAAACCACCCAGTTCAGCCCCATTCCCTGTGTTTGGAATCTTCCCAGAATCCAGGGAATTCTGCCATCCTGGGGCAACAATTCCTGTCCCCAAACCACCCAGTTCAGCCCCATTCCCTGTGTTTGGAAGGATCCAGGGAATTCTGCCATCCTAGGACGTCAGTTCTTTTCACTGAGCTCCGAGGGACATTTGTCTCCACCCTAAACCCGCAGCTCTGAACTCGGCCTGAAATCATGAGATCCCAGAATCCTGAAATCCCAAATCCCTGAATCCTGAAATCTTTAAACCCTGAATCCTGAAATCCCAAAATCCTAAAATCCTGAAATCCTGAAATCCCGAAAGCCTGAGTCCTGAAAACCAGAAATCCTGAAATCGTAGAATCCTAAAATCCTGAAATTTTGAAACCCTGAAATCCAGAAACCCTGAAATCCTGAAATCCTGAACCCTGAAATCCTGAAATCTTTAAAGCCTGAAATCCTGAAACCCTGAATCCTGAAATCCCAAAATCCTAAAATCCTGAAATCCCGAAAGCCTGAGTCCTGAAAACCAGAAATCCTGAAATCCTGAAATTTTGAAACCCTGAAATCCCAAACCCCTGAAATCCTGAAATCTTGAAATCTTGAAATCCTGAAATCCAAAAACCCTGAAATCCTGAAACCCTGAAATCCTGAAATCCTGAAATCCAAAAACCCTGAAATCCTGAAACCCTGTAATCCTGAAATCCTGAAATCCAAAAACCCTGAAATCCTGAAATCCTGAAATCTTGAATCCTGAAATCCTGAATCCTGAAATTCCAAAATCCCGAAATCCCCAAATCCTGAAATTTTGAAACCCTGAAATCCAAAAACCCTGAAATACTGAAATCTTGAACCCTGAAATCCAAAAACCCTGAAACCCTGAAATCCTGAAATTCTGAAATCCTGAAATCCTGAAATCTTGAACCCTGAAATCCTGAAATCTTTAAAACCTGAAATCCTGAAAACCTGAATCCTGAAATCCCAAAATCCTAAAATCCTGAAATCCTGAAAGCCTGAGTCCTGAAAACCAGAAATCCTGAAATCCTAGAATCCTAAAATCCTGAAATTTTGAAACCCTGAAATCCAAAAACCCTGAAATCTTGAAATCCTGAAATCCTGAAATCTTGAAATCCTGAAATCTTGAAATCCTGAAATCCTGATGTCTTTAAACCTGGAACCCTGAATCCTGAAATCCCAAAATCCTCAAAACCTGATATCCTGAAATCCCAAAATCCTCAAATCCTGATATCCTGAAATCCTGAAATCCTAGAATCCTGAAATCCTGAAATCTTGAAATCGTGAAATCTTGAATCCTGAAATCCTGAATCCTGAAATCCCAAATCCTGAAATTTTGAAACCCTGAAATCCAAAAACCCTGAAATACTGAAATCTTGAACCCTGAAATCCTGAAATCTTTAAAACCTGAAGTCCTGAAACCCTGAATCCTGAAATCCCAAAATCCTAAAATCCTGAAATCCTGAAATCCTGAAATCCTGAAAACCAGAAATCCTGAAATCCTAGAATCCTAAAATCCTGAAATTTTGAAACCCTGAAATCCAGAAACCCTGAAATCCCAAATCCTGAAATCTTGAACCCTGAAATCCAAAAACCCTGAAACCCTGAAATCCTGAAATCCTGAAATCCTGAACCCTGAAATCCAAAAACCCTGAAACCCTGATATCCTAAAATTCTGAAATCCTGAAATCCTGAAATTCTGAAATCTTGAATCCTGAAATCCTGAATCCCGAAATCCCAAAATCCCAAAATATCCCAAAATCCCCAAATCCCCAATCCCCAAATCCCTGCCAGCTCCAGGGCGGGATTTTCCCGGTTTTCCAGATTTTCCCATTAAACCCTCGCGTTCCAATTTGTCACCGGAGCTGCTCCAGGGGGAGGAAAAACCGGCTCAGGGTGAGCCCAGAGAGGAAATCCTGAGGGATTTGGGGATGCAAATCCCATAAAAAGGGATTTGTGACGGGAAATGGGAGCGACCACCAAAAAAAAATTAAATTTTCGGACAGAAATGGAAGGAAAATCCGGCGGGAAAGGGTTTGGTTCTGATTTTACCGCTCGGGTTTTGAAGGGAATTGAGGGTTTGATTTCAAGGCTCCCGTTCCTGGGGAAGAATTGATGGAAAAACAGCGGAAAATGGGAATTTTGGGAATTTCTCACAGGTCGTTCCAAAGTCAACAGGAATCGTCGGGATGGGTTTTCCTGATTTTGGGAAAGTTCATCCGGGGACGCCTCCCATGATCCCAGATCGCTCCAGGCTGGTCTTGGGAATTCCAGGGATCCACGGGAATTCCAGGGATTTTGGGAATTCCAGGGACCTTGGGAATTCCAGGGATTTTGGGAATTCCAGGGATCCAGGAGAATTCCAGGGACCAAAGGGAATTCCAGGGATCCAGGAGAATTCCTGGGATCTTGGGAATTCCAGGGATCCACAGGAATTGCAGGGATCCAAGGAAATTCCAGGGATCTTGGGGATTCCAGGGATCCAGGGGAATTCCAGGGATCCAGGAGAATTCCAGGGATCCTTGGGAATTCCAGGGATCCAGGAGAATTCCAGGGACCAAAGGGAATTCCAGGGATTCAAAAGAATTCCTGGGATCTTGGGAATTCCAGGGATCTTGGGAATTCCAGGGATTTGGGGAATTCCAGGGATCCAGGAGAATTCCAGGGACCAAAGGGAATTCCAGGGATGCAAAAGAATTCCTGAGATCTTGGGAATTCCAGGAATCCAAAGGAATTCCAGGGATCCAGGAGAATTCCAGGGATCCAGGGGAATTCCAGGGATCTTGGGAATTCCAGGGATCCAGGGGAATTCCAGGGATCCAAGGAAATTCCAGGAATCCAGGAGAATTCCAGGGATCCAAGGAAATTCCAGGGATTTTGGGAATTCCAGAGATCTTGGGAATTCCAGGGATCTTGGGAATTCCAGGGATCTTGGGTATTCCAGGGATTTTGGGAATTCCAGGGATTTTTGGGAATTCCAGGGATTTTGGGAATTCCAGGGATTTGGGGAATTCCAGGGATTTTGAGAATTCCAGGGACCAAAGGGAATTCCAGGGATCCAAAAGAATTCCCGGGATCTTGGGAATTCCAGGGATCTTTGGGAATTCCAGGAATCCAGGAGAATTCCAGGAATCTTGGGAATACCAGGGATTTGGGGAATTCCAGGGATCTTGGGAATTCCAGGGATTTTGGGAATTCCAGGGATCTTTGGGAATTCCAGAGATCTTTGGGAATTCCAGAGATTTTGGGAATTCCAGGGATCCAGGGGAATTCCAGGGATCCAGGAGAATTCCAGGGACCAAAGGGAATTCCAGGGATCTTGGGAATTCCAGGGACCAAAGGGAATTCCAGGGATCCAGGGGAATTCCAGGGATCTTTGGGAATTCCAGGGATTTTGGGAATTCCAGGGATCTTTGGGAATTCCAGGGATCTTGGGAATTCCAGGGATCTTGGGAATTCCAGGGATCTTTGGGATATCCAGGGATCTTGGGAATTCCAGGGATTTTTGGGAATTCCAGGGATCTTTTGGAATTCCAGGGATCCAAAAGAATTCCCGGGATCTTGAGAATTCCAGGGATCTTTGGGAATTCCAGGGATCCAGGGGAATTCCAGGGATTTTGGGAATTCCAGGGATTTTGGGAATTCCAGGGATCTTTGGGAATTCCAGGAATCAAAGGGAATTCCAGGGATCTTTGGGAATTCCAGGGATCTTGGGAATTCCAGAGATCTTGGGAATTCCAGAGGGGGAGATTTTTGGGGGGAAAAAATTCCTCCCTGGGATGGAATTCCCGGAAAATCTGCTCCTGGATCCCTGGAATTCCCAAGGCCAGGTTGGAGCAGCCTGGGAATTCAAGAATTTAAATCCCATCCAGGGACAATTCCCAAGATTTTCCCAATTTCTCAATATTTTCCCAATTTCTCCGTCTGAAATTTTGGCCTTTTCCCCACTAGAAAAATCCCAGTCCTGAGGCAAATCCAAGGAATTTTAGTCTTAAAAAAAAAAACCAAAAAAAACAAAAAAAAACCAAATATCTTTATTAAGACAGAATTTCTGCTCTGTCCTTTCTGGCAAAAAAAAAATTCCTGCTGGGAGGAGTTTCCACCGCGGATTTTTGGGGAAAAAAAGAAAGATTTGGGTGATCTGGGGGTCCCAGAAAATCAGAATATTTTGTGATTCCGGGATGGTTTTTTTGCTGCCATAAAATCCTGGTTCCACTTTCTGGGCTCGGCTCATCAAAATTCGGCACAAATCAGAACGAAAAAAAAAAAAAAAATTAAAAATAAAATAAAAAATGGAATTTTGGAGCTGCACCAGAAATTTGGGATTTTTAGGGTTTTAGGTTGGAGCAGCCACAGGTCAGAATTCCCTCAGAATTCCATAAAATCTGGAATTTTCCGGGTTTTGGAATCTGTAAATTTGGAATTTCCAGCCAGGGAAGCAGCTGGTGGGGATGAAAAGCTGAGAAAATTCCATCAGAGCTGACAGCAAAAAAAAAAAATTTAAAATAAAAAAAAAAATTTAAATATAAATTAAATAAATCCCTCGTGAATAAATATTAGCAAAAGGGGGTTAATAAATAAAATAAAATAAAATAAAATAAAATAAAATAAAATAAAATAAAATAAAATAAAATAAAATAAAAAAGCAAAATAAAATAAAATAAAATAAAGTAAAAACAAATAAAATAAAATGAAATGAAATAAAATAAAATAAAATAAAATAAAATAAAATAAAATAAAATAAAATAAAATAAAATAAAATAAAGCAAAATAAAATAAAATAAAATAAAATAAAATAAAATAAAATAAAATAAAATAAAATAAAATAAAATAAAGCAAAATAAAGCAAAATAAAATAAAATAAAGCAAAATAAAATAAAATAAAATAAAATAAAGCAAAATAAAATAAAATAAAATAAAATAAAATTAAAAAAAATAAAATATTAAAAAATCCATTTTTTGAGGGGAAAATGTCCATTTTTAGGGAAAAGTGTCCATTTTTAGGAGAAAAATCACATTTTTTGAAGAGGAAAAAGGTCTGGCTTTGAAGGGGGTAAGTGCCCATTTTTAGGGAAAAAAACACTTTTTTTTGAGGAGAAAAAGGGACATTTTTGAGAGGAAAAGGTGCCCATTTTTAGGGGAAAAGGGTCCATTTTTAGGAGAAAAAAACACATTTTTGAGGGGGAAAAGGGTTTGGCTTTGAGGGGGACAAGTGCCCATTTTTGAGAGAAAAAAGCCCATTTTTAGGGCAAAAGGATCCTGGTTTTGAAAGGAAAAAAAAAAAAATAAAGCCAATTTTAGAGGAATTTTTGAGGGAAAAAAAGCCATTTTTGGGAGATGCAGTCACTGCTTCTGGTCCAACCCGATCTGATCTGGGATTCTTCTGATGTTTTAAAAAAAAAAAATAAAAATTAAAATTAAAATTAACAAATCCCAAAGCTCTGGAGAGCAGGATCCAGATTTCCTGCCGGAGGAATTCCAGATTTATCTCCCCCGCTCTCCTGGTGCATCTCCCTTATCTCTTAGATAGGAGAAAAATTTGGATTTGGGGATTCTGGGGGAGGCAGAGACGGATCAAAGGCTGGGAATGGGTTTGGGAATGCTGAGAAAATCGGGATCAGGGGTGGGGAAAGATTTGGGCAAAAGAAGCTCCTTGAGAGCAGAACCTTTGGAGTTTGATCCAAGAATTTGGGAATTTTTTGGGAATGTGATCCCTCAGCAAAACTGGGATGGTTTTGATCCTTCAGATTTGAGTTTCTCCCTTATCTCTTAGATAGGAAGAAATTTGGATTTGGGGATTCTGGGGGAGGCAGAGATGGATCAAAGGCTGGGAATGAGTTTGGGAATGCTGAGAAAATCGGGATCAGGGTGGGGAAAAATTTGGGCAAAAGAAGCTCCTTGAGAGCAGAACCTTTGGAGTTTGATCCAAGAATTTGGGAATTTTTTGGGAATGTGATCCCTCAGCAAAACTGGGATGGTTCTGCTCCTTCAGATTTGAGTTTCTCCCTTTTCTCTTAGATAGGAGAAAAATTTGGATTTGGGGATTCTGGGGGAGGCAGAGATGGATCAAAGGCTGGGAATGGGTGTGGGAATGCTCAGAAAATCGGGATCAGGGTGGGGAAAAATTTGGGCAAAAGAAGCTCCTTGAGGGCAGAACCTTTGGAGTTTGATCCAAGAATTTGGGAATTTTTTTGGGATGAAATCCCTCAGCAAAACTGGGATGGTTCTGCTCCTTCAGATTTGAGTTTCTCCCTTATCTCTTAGATAGGAAGAAATTTGGATTTGGGGATTCTGGGGGAGGCAGAGATGGATCAAAGGCTGGGAATAGGTTTGGGAATGCTCAGAAAATCGGGATCAGGGTGGGGAAAAATTTGGGGAGAAGAAGATCCTTGAGGGCAGATCCATCAGGGTTTGATCCAAGAATTTGGGAATTTTTTGGGAATCTGATCCCTCAGCAGGACTGGGATGGTTCTGCTCCTTCAGATTTGAGTTTCTCCCTTATCTCTTAAATAGGAGAAAAATTTGGATTTAGGGATTCTGGGTGAGGCAGAGATGGATCAAAGGCTGGGAATGGGTTTGGGAATGCTCAGAAAATCGGGATCAGGGTGGGGAAAAATTTGGGGAGAAGAAGCTCCTTGAGGGCAGATCCATCAGGGTTTGATCCCATAATTTGGGAATTTTTTGGGAATCTGAGATTCCTCAGCAGGACTGGGATGGTTCTGCTGCTTTGGGTTTGGGTTTCTCCCTCATCTCTTAAATAGGAGAAAAATTTGGATTTGGGGATTCTGGGGGAGGCAGAGATGGATCAAAGGCTGGGAATGAGTTTGGGAATGCTGAGAAAATCGGGATCAGGGGTGGGGAAAGATTTGGGCAAAAGAAGCTCCTTGAGAGCAGAACCTTTGGAGTTTGATCCAAGAATTTGGGAATTTTTTGGGAATGTGATCCCTCAGCAAAACTGGGATGGTTTTGATCCTTCAGATTTGAGTTTCTCCCTTATCTCTTAGATAGGAAGAAATTTGGATTTGGGGATTCTGGGGGAGGCAGAGATGGATCAAAGGCTGGGAATGAGTTTGGGAATGCTGAGAAAATCGGGATCAGGGTGGGGAAAAATTTGGGCAAAAGAAGCTCCTTGAGAGCAGAACCTTTGGAGTTTGATCCAAGAATTTGGGAATTTTTTGGGAATGTGATCCCTCAGCAAAACTGGGATGGTTCTGCTCCTTCAGATTTGAGTTTCTCCCTTTTCTCTTAGATAGGAGAAAAATTTGGATTTGGGGATTCTGGGGGAGGCAGAGATGGATCAAAGGCTGGGAATGGGTGTGGGAATGCTCAGAAAATCGGGATCAGGGTGGGGAAAAATTTGGGCAAAAGAAGCTCCTTGAGGGCAGAACCTTTGGAGTTTGATCCAAGAATTTGGGAATTTTTTTGGGATGAAATCCCTCAGCAAAACTGGGATGGTTCTGCTCCTTCAGATTTGAGTTTCTCCCTTATCTCTTAGATAGGAAGAAATTTGGATTTGGGGATTCTGGGGGAGGCAGAGATGGATCAAAGGCTGGGAATAGGTTTGGGAATGCTCAGAAAATCGGGATCAGGGTGGGGAAAAATTTGGGGAGAAGAAGATCCTTGAGGGCAGATCCATCAGGGTTTGATCCAAGAATTTGGGAATTTTTTGGGAATCTGATCCCTCAGCAGGACTGGGATGGTTCTGCTCCTTCAGATTTGAGTTTCTCCCTTATCTCTTAAATAGGAGAAAAATTTGGATTTAGGGATTCTGGGTGAGGCAGAGATGGATCAAAGGCTGGGAATGGGTTTGGGAATGCTCAGAAAATCGGGATCAGGGTGGGGAAAAATTTGGGGAGAAGAAGCTCCTTGAGGGCAGATCCATCAGGGTTTGATCCCATAATTTGGGAATTTTTTGGGAATCTGAGATTCCTCAGCAGGACTGGGATGGTTCTGCTGCTTTGGGTTTGGGTTTCTCCCTCATCTCTTAAATAGGAGAAAAATTTGGATTTGGGGATTCTGGGGGAGGCAGAGATGGATCAAAGGCTGGGAATGAGTTTGGGAATGCTGAGAAAATCGGGATCAGGGTGGGGAAAAATTTGGGCAAAAGAAGCTCCTTGAGAGCAGAACCTTTGGAGTTTGATCCAAGAATTTGGGAATTTTTTGGGAATGTGATCCCTCAGCAAAACTGGGATGGTTCTGCTCCTTCAGATTTGAGTTTCTCCCTTTTCTCTTAGATAGGAGAAAAATTTGGATTTGGGGATTCTGGGGGAGGCAGAGATGGATCAAAGGCTGGGAATGGGTGTGGGAATGCTGAGAAAATCGGGATCAGGGTGGGGAAAAATTTGGGGAGAAGAAGCTCCTTGAGGGCAGATCCATCAGAGTTTCATCCGACAATTTGGGAATTTTTTTGGGATGAAATCCCTCAGCAAAACTGGGATGGTTCTGCTCCTTCAGATTTGAGTTTCTCCCTTATCTCTTAAATAAGAGAAAAATTTGGATTTGGGGATTCTGGGGGAGGCAGAGACGGATCAAAGGCTGGGAATGGGTTTGGGAATGCTGAGAAAATCGGGATCAGGGTGGGGAAAAATTTGGGCAAAAGAAGCTCCTTGAGGGCAGATCCATCAGGGTTTGATCCAAGAATTTGGGAATTTTTTGGGAATGTGATCCCTCAGCAAAACTGGGATGGTTCTGCTCCTTCAGATTTGAGTTTCTCCCTTATTTCTTAGATAGGAAGAAATTTGGATTTGGGGATTCTGGGGGAGGCAGAGATGGATCAAAGGCTGGGAATGGGTTTGGGAATGCTCAGAAAATCGGGATCAGGGTGGGGAAAAATTTGGGGAGAAGAAGCTCCTTGAGGGCAGATCCATCAGGGTTTGATCCCATAATTTGGGAATTTTTTGGGAATCTGAGATTCCTCAGCAGGACTGGGATGGTTCTGCTGCTTTGGGTTTGGGTTTCTCCCTCATCTCTTAGATAGGAGGAAAATTTGGATTTAGGGATTCTGGGACAGCCAGAGATGAATCAAAGGTTAGAAATGAGTTTGGGAATGCTGAGACTAAAAGGAAAATTGGGATCAGGGTGGGGAAATATTTGGGGCAGAAGAGGCTCCTTGAGGGCAGAACCTTTGGAATTCTTTCCAACCATTTGTGAATTTTTTGGGAATGCGATCCCTCAGCAGGACTGGGATGGTTCAGCTCCTTCAGATTTGGGGTTTTTTTGGATTTTTGACCGGATTTTGGGCCGATGCTCCACTAGGGAGCACCTGAGGGCCGGGAATCCCCGGGGTCTGTCTCCAGCCCCAGCTCGGGAACGGTTTCCCTGGAATTCTCCTCGGGGAAGGGCGGAATCTCCGATTGTTTAGCCCAGAGCTCCGAGATAAACTCCAGCCCAAAGATCTTTTCAGCACCTCATAAATCACGGCCAGCTGGGCAGCTTCACCTCGGAAACGCCTCCTGATTTTTCATGTCCTCCTTTTCTCTTTCCTCACTTTTTATCTTTCCTCCTTTTCATTATTTCTTTTTTTTTTTTCTTTCGTCCTTTTTTCCTTTCCTCCTCTTTTCTTCCCTCCTTTTTTCCTTTCCACTTTTTGTTCTTTCCTCCTTTTCTTTCCACTCTATTTCTTTACTCTTTATTTCTTTCCTCCCTTTTTTCTTTCTTCCCCTTTTTCTTTCCTCTTTATTTCTTTCCTCCCTCTTTTCTTCCTTCTTTTTTATCTTTCCTCCTTTTTTTCCACCTCCATTTCTTTCCTCCCCTCACAACTTTGCAAAGCTGATTTTAGACAACTCCTCAGGGGCTGGAAAATCGGGAATCTCAGGCGTGGCTTGCAACATTCCCAAAAAAATCTGCCCTGAAACAGGCCCAGACCTCACTTAAACCACAGAGGGGGAAATTCCCATCCACAGCAGGAGCGAAATGTCCAAATGTCCAAATGTCCAAATGTCCAAATGTCCAAATGTTCCAATGTCCCAATGTTCAAATATTCCAATGTTCAAATGTTCAAATGTCCAAATGCTCAAATGTCCAAATGTTGAAATATCCAAACTTTCAAATGTTTGAATCTTCCCATGTTCAAATGTTCAAATGCTCAAATATTCCAGTGTCCAAATTTTCAAATGTTCCAATGTTCAAATATCCAAATGTTCAAATGTTCAAATGTTCAAATATTCAAATAGTCAAATATTCCAGTATTCAAATATTCAAATGTTCAAATGTCCAATGCTCAAATATCCAAATGTCCAAATATCCAAATATCCAAATATCTAAATATCCAAATATTCAATATCCAAATATCCAAATATCCAATATCCAAATATCCAAATGTCCCGAGCAGGTCGGGCTGTCGGACACAGCCCCCGGCGCCGCTCCAATTCCCCCCTGGGGTGTTTCCCATTTCCCATTTTCCCATTTCCCCATTTCCCCATTTCCCCATTTCCCCATTTCCCTATTTCCCCATTTTCCCATTTCCCCATTTTCCCATTTTCCCATTTCCCCATTTCCCCATTTCCCCATTTCCCGTTTTCCCATTTCCCATTTTCCCCATTTTCCCATTTTCCCCATTTCCCCATTTCCCCCATTTCCCATTTCCCCATTTCCCCATTTTTCCCATTTCCCCATTTCCCCATTTCCCCGTTTTCCCATTTCCCTATTTTCCCATTTTTTCCATTTTCCCATAGGAATAGAGGAATAGAGGAATAGAGGAATAGAGGAATAGAGGAATAGAAGAATAGAGGAATAGAGGAATAGAGGAATAGAAAAATAAAGTGAGATGGGAATAGAGAAATGAAGAAATACAGAAATAAAGGATAAAGAAATGGAGAAATTGAGAAATATAGAAATATAGTGGTACAGGAAAAGAGAAATAGAGAAATGGAGAAATGGAGAAATAGAGAAATACAGAAATAGAGAAATAGAGAAATACAGAAAAACAGAAAAACAGAAATACAGAAATACAGAAATACAGGAATATAGAAATGGGGAAATAGAGAAATGGAGATTTAAAGGAATAGAGAAATGGAGAAATTAAGCAAAAACCCGAATTTTTGTCATTTATCAGCTCGTGTCAGAGAATCCAGGGGCAAAAACCCGAATTTTTGTCATTTATCAGGCTCGTGTCTGAGAATCCAGGGGCAAAAACCCGAATTTTTGTCATTTATCGGCCTCGTGTCTGCACAGTCAGGTGTCCAAAATCAAAATCTCACCATTTATCAGCCTCGTGTTCACAGATTCAGGTGTTCAGGAATAAAAGGAGAAAAAAAAAAAGGGGGAAAGAAAAGGAAATGGAAAAGGAGGGAATAAGGGGAAAAGGGGAAAAAAGGGGGGGAAAGGCGAAGAAGGAAGGAAAAGGAGGAAAAAATGAGGGGAAAGAGGAAAGAAAAGGGGAAGAAAAGGAAAAAAGGGAGGAGGAAAGGAGGGAAAAGAGGGGAAAAATGGAAAATAAGGGAAAAAAGGGAAAAGAGGGGGGAAAAGGGAAAAGGGGGAAAAGGGGAAAAAAGGGGAAAAAAGGGGAAAAGGGAAAAAAGGGAAAAAGGGAAAAAAGGGGGAAAGGGAAAAAAGGGAAAAAAGGAAAAAAGGAAGAAAGTAAAAAAGGGAAAAAGGAAAAAAGGGTAAAAAGGAAAAAGGGAAAAAAAGGGGAAAAAAGGAAAAAAGGGAAAAAAGGAAAAAGGAAAAAAGGGAAAGAAAGGAAAAAAGGAGAAAAGGGAAAAAAGGGGAAAAAGGGAAAAAAGGAAAAAAGGGGAAAAGGGGAAAAAAGGGAAAAAAGGGAAAAAAGGGAAAAAAGGGAAAAATGGGGAAAAAAGGGGAAAAAGGAAAAAAGGGGAAAAAGGAAAAAAAGGAAAAAGGGAAAAAAGGAAAAAAGGAAGAAAGGAAAAAAGGGAAAAAGGGAAAAAAGGGAAAAAAGGGAAAAAAGGAAAAGAAAAAGGGAAAAATCCAACCCCAGTCGTTATCTCTGGCTGAGCCCGCAGCACAAGAACCACTTGACCCCGTGGCACGAAGATCTGTCAGCCCCTGGAGTGGGAAAAATGGGAAAGAAAAGGAGAAAAAAGGGAAAAAAGGGGGAAAAATACAGGGGGGAGGAGAAAAAGGGGGGGAAAGAGTAAAAAAAGGGAAAGAAAAGGGAGGAAAGAATAAAGGGAAAAGGGGAAAAAAGGGGAGAAGAAAAAAGGGAAAAGAAAAGGGGAGGGAAAGGGAATAAAGGGGAAAGGGGGAAAAAGGAAGAAAGGAAAAAGGGAGGAAGAAAAAATGGGGAAGGAGAAAAAAGAGGGGAGGAAAGAAAGAGGGGAAAAGGGGAAAAAGGGAAAAGGGAAAAAAGGGAAAAGGGATAAAGGGAAAGGGATAAAAGGGAAAGGGATAAAGGGAAAAGGGAAAAAGGGAAAAGGGATAAAGGGAAAAGGGGATAAAGGGAAAAGGGAAAAAAGGAAAAGGGAAAAAGGGAAAAGGGAAAAAGGGAAAAGGGGATAAAGGGAAAAGGGATAAAGGGAAAGGGATAAAGGGAAAAGGGGATAAAAGGGGAAAAGGGATAAATAGGGGGAAAGGGGGAAGGGATGAGGAAAAGAATGGGAGAAAGGAGAAAGGAGAAAAAAGGGGAAAGAAAAAGGAGAATAAAAGATGAAAAAAGAGGGGAAAGGGGGAAAAAGGAGCAAACCCCGCCCCTGTCGCTTTCTCCAAGAACCGCTTGACCCCGGGCAGGAGCGGGGGGGGGGGGGATGGATCGGGCACGGCCCGGGTGTGGGAGCGGCTGGGACCCCCCAGAGCCCCCCAGGGCTCCTGTGACCCCCCAGAGCCCCCCAGAGCCCCCCCAGAGCTCCTGTGACCCCCCAGAGCCCCCCAGAACCCCCCAGGGCTCCTGTGACCCCCCGGAGCTCCTGTGACCCCCCAGAGCCCCCCCAGGGCTCCTGTGACCCCCCAGAGCCCCCCCAGAGCCCCCCAGAACCCCCCAGAGCCCCCCAGGGCTCCTGTGACCCCCCAGAGCCCCCCCAGAAC
The DNA here is from genome assembly GCF_029582105.1 of Oenanthe melanoleuca. NCBI lineage: Eukaryota > Metazoa > Chordata > Aves > Passeriformes > Muscicapidae > Oenanthe > Oenanthe melanoleuca. Next base: position 5,003,650 of record NC_079360.1, read on the forward strand.
CCCCCAGAGCTCCTGTGACCCCCCAGAGCCCCCCAGAGCCCCCCAGGGCTCCTGTGACCCCCCAGAGCCCCTCCAGAGCCCCCCAGGGCTCCTGTGACCCCCCAGAGCCCCTCCAGAGCCCCCCCAGAGCCCCCCAGGGCTCCTGTGACCCTCCAGAGCCCCCCCAGAGCCCCCCAGGGCTCCTGTGACCCCCCAGAGCCCCCCAGAGCTCCTGTGACCCCCCAGAGCCCCCCAGAGCCCCCCAGAACTCCCCAGAGCTCCCCAGAGCTCCTGTGACGGGATTGAGAGAGAAACTCGGGATTTAAAGAGGGATAAACCGGGACTGAGAGAAAAACTCGGGATTTAAAGAGGGATAAACCGGGATTGAGAGAAAAACTTGGGATTTAAAGAGGGATAAACCGGGATTGAGAGAAAAACTCGGGATTTAAAGAGGGATAAACCGGGATTGAGAGAGAAACTCGGGATTTAAAAAGCCGGGAGCGCTGCCGGCTGTGGGGGAACCTCTCGGGGCCGGGGGTCGCTCCGGGGGCACCGGGACCGGGCCGGGGATGGTCCTGGGTGGGTTCGGGATGGTCCCGGGGTCCCCAGGACATTCCCGGGGGTCCCCAGGATGTTCCCGGGGGTCCCCAGGATGTTCCCGGGGTCTCCAGGATGTTCCCGGCGGTCCCAGGATATTCCCGGGGGTCTCCAGGATGTTCCCGGGGGTCCCAGGATGTTCCCGGGGGTTCCAGGATGTTCCCGGGGGTCCCAGGACATTCCCGGGGGTCTCCAGGATGCTCCCGGGGGTCCCAGGATATTCCCGGTGGTTCCAGGATGTTCCCGGGGGTTCCCCAGGATATTCCCGGGGGTCCCAGGATATTCCCGGGGGTCCCCGGGATGCTCCCGGGGGTCCCGGGACAGGCAGGAGGCGGCGGCGCCCCCGGGGGTCTCCCGGGGGTCCCGTTTGAGTTTCAAATGAACCTTTGCAGTGCCCGGGGCAGCGGTGCCCGTCTTGGACCGGGTCTAACCCGGTCTAACCCAGCCTAAACTCAGCCTAAACCCGGCCTAACCCGGTCAAACCCAGCTTAAACCCGGCCCTAGCCCGGTCCCTGGGCTCGGTTTTTTGGGTTTGTTTTGGTGTTTTCCCCGTGACCTTTTGCCAATCGCGGCTGGAAGAAAATCCCCTTTTCACCTTTTCCCCTCTATTTCCCCCCCCGTTTATCTCGGAGCTAATTGGGCTCCCTAAAATCTTTTATTGGGAGCAAATCTCGGTTTTATCCCGGTCCTATCCCGGGGATGCTCCGGAGCCCAAACCTGTGGGAACCCACGAGATTTTTTTTTTTTTTTTTTTCTTTTTTTTTTTTGGGTTTGTTTTAATGTTTTCCCCGTGACCTTCCACCAACCGCGACTGGAAGAAAATCCCCTTTTTCACCTTTTCCCCTCTATTTTCTTTCCCTCCTCTTATCTCGGAGTTAATTGTGCTCTCTAAAACCTTTTTTTTTTTTTTTTTTTTTTTTTTTTTTTTTTTTTGGAGAGAGTGTTAGAGCAAGGAAAGATTTTATCTGCGGTGCCCGGGGCCCCGCAGAACCCTCGGCAGGTATTCCATCCCTCATCCCTCATCCCTCACCCCTCGTCCCCCGGCCCAACAGATTTGCAAATTTGCCCAAGGCCGAACAATGGATCCTCTGGCAGCTCCTCTGTTGACTTGTTTAGAAATCCCGGAGGCGTTTCGAGGTAAAAAGGTCAGAGCTGCACCGGCCCCGGCTCTTCCTCCCCCCTCCGCCGAGGAAAAACCTGGAAAATTTTATTTATTCTGTGAAAATTCCCTTTTGGGGCTCGCCTTGAGGGCAGCTGGAGGGGATAAACTGCATTTGACTCTTCGTTTTTTGGGGTAAATTCTGAATAAATCAGGAATTACGGAATTCGAACCCCCCCCCGCACCCCGAGCGCGTCCCGGTTTCTGCGGCAGCTCCGGGGATGCGAATTCCCGGGATTTCCTGGGGATGATTTTCTGCTCTCATCAGCGGGGGAATGATGGAGAATTCAGAGAGAGAAACGATTTTGGGAAGCCGGGCCCGATTCCAGGGCGGGGCTGGGGACGCGCCCGCAGGAAAAGGGAAAATCCCGGAAAATCTTCTTTTTTTTTTTTTTTTTGGGGATCATTTGGAGCAACCGGAGATTTTCCTTCCTCCTCCTCCCTCCCGCAATCCCCAGAGATTCCCATCGGGCTGCAAAGACTGGAGTTGTGGGAAAAAAAAAAAAAAAAAAATCAACTTTATTGGCCTGAGGTAGTTTCATATCGAGGTGGGGAAAAGGAGATTCCGGCGGAGGAGCCGCTCGGATTTTCCGGGTAATTCCATTTTTCAAGAGCAGCCGCCCCGTGTTCAGCCCCGAAGCTCCTCGCGAGGGAGGGAGGGCGCTTAGGCCGGGCTTAAATCGCGGTTTTATCTGGCTCAGATGAGCCCGAGGGGGCGCGAGGGACGCGCTCGGGGCTTTGGGGCTGCCGGCAGCTCCAAAAAATCGCGGCCCCGTCTCCATCCACCCTCACACCTCCTGTGATGACACAAATCCCCTCCTCCCCGGCAGCAGCGAAAAACAAAACCCTGTAAAGCAGAAATAGTGCAAAATGGGAGCAGAAATTTGCTTTCTTTCGTTTTTTTTTTTTGCTTTTTTCCCTCGGGATTTGGGTCTTTGCGGAGACCTCGAGAGTCTCGGGCGCCTCGGGTCTCGCTCCGAGATGCACAAACAGGAAAAAAAAGGGGAGGAAAGGGGGGGAAATGCCCGAAATTTGTAATTTTTTCCTGCTTTTTTTACAATTTCACATGGAGGAAAAACGCATCGGGCGGGGAGGGGGAATAAAAAAAATCGTTGCGCTCGCTATTTCCAAAGAGGACCGAACGGAATTGGTTCCGAACTCTGTTTTGGCGCGGGTTGTTGCTGGTGTTTGTTCTCCTGGGGTGGAAAGTGCAGCTCCTGAAGGGGAGGGGGAGACGCAGGAAGGTCCCTGAGACTCGGGGGGTCGCTCCTTGGGGAGTCCTTGGGCTATAAATTAACGAACCGGGGACACGAGCGGGGGGCTGGGGGCGCCCCCGGGGGGGTCCCGGGGGGTCTCAGGAGGAGCCGGAGCTGGGGGAGGCCTCGGGGGAGGATTGATCCGAGGTTTCCGCCGCTGCTTTGGCCGCCCCGGCCGGGGCCAGCCCTTCCTTCTCCCTCTTCTTCTGCTTCATCCTGCGGTTCTGGAACCAGATCTTCACCTGCGTCTCGTTGAGCTCCAGCGTGGCCGCGATCTCCACCCGCCGCGCCCGCGTCAGGTACTTGTTGAAGTGGAATTCCTTCTCCAGCTCCGTCAGCTGCTTGGTGCTGAAGTTGGTGCGGATGGCGCCGGGCGGCCCCAGCAGCCCCAGCTCCGACGTTTTGCCTGGAAAAAAACCCAAAAAAAACCACCAGGGCAGGAGCGGCCGGGGGAATCCTCTCCCTGCGGGGTCCGCGCGTCTCCGTCCTCCGGCAGCGCCCCGAGCTCCGCGCTGCCTCCCGGCGCCTCCCGGCCTCAGACCCGGCTCAAACCATCCCCGGGATCCTCCGGGATCTGCTTTTCCCCCGGGATTCATCCCCGGGATTCATTCCCGGCTCCGCTTTTCCCCCGGGATTCATTCCCTGTATCCTCCCGGCTCCTCTTTTTCCCCGGGATTCATTCCCGGGATCCTCCCGGCTCCGCTTTTCCCCCGGGATTCATCCCCGGGATCCTCCCGGCTCCTCTTTTCCCCCGGGATTCATCCCCGGGTTTCTCCCGGCTCCTCTTTTCCCCCGGGATTCATCCCCGGGATTCATTCCCGGCTCCGCTTTTCCCCCGGGATTCATCCCCGGGATCCTCCCGGCTCCGCTTTTCCCCCGGATTCATCCCCGGGATTCATTCCCGGCTCCGCTTTTCCCCCGGATTCATCCCCGGGATTCATTCCCGGCTCCGCTTTTCCCCCGGGATTCATCCCCGGGATCCTCCCGGCTCCTCTTTTTCCCCGGGATTCATCCCCGGGTTTCTCCCGGCTCCTCTTTTCCCCCGGGATTCATTCCCGGCTCCTCTTTTCCCCCGGGATTCATTCCCGGGATCCTCCCGGCTCCGCTTTTCCCCTCGGAACCATTCCTGGGATTCATTCCCGGGATCTTCCCGGCTCCGCTTTTCCCCCGGGAACCATCGGGATTCATCCCCGGGATCCTCCCGGCTCCGCTTTTCCCCCGGGATTCATCCCCGGGATCCTCCCGGCTCCGCTTTTCCCCCGGGATTCATTCCCGGGATCCTCCTGGCTCCGCTTTTCCCCTAGGAACCATCCCTGGGATTCATCCCGGTTCCGCTTTTCCCCTGGGAACCATTCCTGGAATACGCGGGATTCTCTTTTCCCCTGGGATTCATTCCCGGAATCCTCCAGGATCCGGTTTTCCCCTCGGAACCATCCCCGGGATCCTCCCGGCTCCGCTTTTCCCCTGGGAATTACTCCCAGGATCCCGGGAATTAATCCATCCATAATTAATCCATCCCCGGGATCCTCCAGGATCCGCTTTTCCCCCAGGATCCATCCCTGGAATTCATTCCCGGGATCCTTCCGGCTCCGTTTTCCCCCTGGGAATTATTCCTGGAATATTCGGGGTTCTCTTTTTCCCCCAGGATCCATCCCTGGAATTCATTCCGGGATCCTCCCGGCTCCGTTTTTCCCCCTGGGAATTATTCCTGGAATATTCGGGGTTCTCTTTTCCCGCGGGATCCATCCCCGGGAAGGGCTGGAAGGGGAGGGATGGGTGATGATGATGATGGTGATGATGATGATGATGATGATGATGGTGATGATGATGACGAGGAGGAGGAGGAGGAAGGCCGGGATTTGAGGGGGAGGAAGTGGAACAATGGAGGAGGGGATGGAAGCCCCGGCTGAGGAAGGAGGAGGAAGCCGCGGGCGTTTCCTGCTCTGAGCTGGGCTTAAATCAGAGCTGGGCTTAAATCAGAGCTGGGCCTGCGGGAAACCGAGCTCAGGGATGCTCCGTGGGGTGTGATGGAAAATCTCGGGGTGGGGGTTTAAAGAAAGGCCCCAAAACCCAAAGAAACTCATCCCAACCCCAAAAATGCCCCAAAACCCGAACAAACCCAAAGAAAACCACAAAACCCAAAAATCCTCATCCCAAACCCCCAAAATACCCTAAAACCCGAACAAACCCAACTCAAACCCTCCAGAAGACCCAAAAACCCAAACAAACCCAAAGGAAACCACAAAACCCAAAAAAACCCTCATCCCAAACACAAAAAATACCCCAAAACCCAAAGAAATCCAACCCAAACTCAAGAAAAGACCCCAAATCCAAAGAAAACCCCCAAAAACCCATCCCAACCCCAAAAAATACCCTAAAACCCAACTCAAACCTTCCCAAAAACCCCAAAAGCCAAACAAACCAAACCCAGACACAAGAAAAGACCCCAAAACCAAAAAATGTACCCTAAACCCAACCGAACCCCAAAGAAACCAAACACAAACCCAAAGAAACCAAACACAAACTTCCCAAAAAACTCAAAACTCAAACATCCCCCCAAAAAAACCCCAAAACTCAAACAAACCTCCCCAAAAAAACCCCAAAACCCAACCAGACCTCCCCAAAAAACCCCAAAACTCAAACAACCCCCCCAAAAAAACCCCAAAACTCAAACAACCCCCCAAAAAACCCCAAAACTCAATCAAACCTCCCCAAAAAAAACCCCAAAACTCAAACAACCCCCCAAAAAAACTCAAAACTCAACCAGACCTCCCCAAAAAAAACCCAAATCCAACCAAACCTCCCCAAAATCCCCAAAACTCAAACCCCCCCAAAAAGCCCCAAAACTCAACCAAACCCCCCCAAAAAGCCCCAAAACTCATCCAAACCTCACCAAAAATCCCAAAACCCAACCAAACCTCCCCAAAAAACCCTAAAACTCATCCAAACCTCCCCAGAAAAAACCCAAAACTCAAACAACCCCCCCAAAAAAAACCCCAAAACTCAAACAAACCTCCCCAAAAAAAAACCCTAAACCCAACCAAACCTCCCCAAAAAACCCAAAACTCAACCAAACCTTTCCAAAAAACCCCAAATCCAACCAAACCTCCCCAAAAAAAACCCCAAAACCCAACCAAACCTCCCCAAAAAAAAACCCCAAAACCCAACCAAACCTCCCCAAAAAACCCAAAACTCATCCAAACCTCCCCAAAAAAAACCCCAAAACCCAACCAAACCTCCCCAAAAACCCCAAAACCCAACCAGACCTCCCAAAAAAAACCCCAAAACTCATCCAAACCCCCCAAAAAACCCCAAAACTCAAACAACCCCCCAAAAAAAAAACCAAAACTCAATCAAACCTCCCCAAAAAAACCCCAAAACCCAACCAGACCTCCCCAAAAAACCCCAAAACTCAACCAACCCCCCAAAAAAACCCCAAACCTCCCCAAAAAAACCCAAAACTCAAACAACCCCCCCAAAAAACCTCAAAACTCAAACAACCCCCCCAAAAAAAACCCCAAAACTCAAACAACGCCCCCAAAAAAACCCAACCCAAACCCATCCCAACCCCCAAATTTTTTTGGGAATCCCGCCTTTCCCAGCCCTGCCCCCCCCACACTCACCAGTTTTTGGGGGGTTCCTCTTCACCCTCATCCACTCGAAGGTCAGCGCGGCTGCGGGGCCGGGCCCGGGCGGCTCCGGCTGCTCCTGCAGGTCGCCAAAGAGGCCGGGCAGGTAGCCAGGCTGCTCGGGGGCGAACTGGAGGGGCCCGCAGTAGCCACCGGCCACCGAGCCCGGCGGGAAGAGCCCGTCCGCGTCCTGATGGTGGCCGCAGGGCTGCTGGTGGTGGCCACAGGGCTGGTGGTGGCCACTGGGCTGCTGGTGACCACTGGGCTGCTGGTGGCCGTAGGGCTGGTGGCCACAGGGCTGCTGGTGGTGGCCACAGGGCTGCTGGTGGCCACTGGGCTGGTGGTGGCCGTAGGGCTGGTGGTCACTGGGCTGCTGGTGGTGGCCACAGGGCTCATGGTGGCCGCAGGGCTGCTGGTGGTGGCCACAGGGCTCATGGTGGCCACAGGGCTGCTGGTGGTGGCCACAGGGCTGCTGGTGGTGGCCGCAGGGCTGCTGGTGGTGGCCGTAGGGCTGGCCGGGGTAGCCCGCGGGCGAGCAGCGGGCGGGGCACGGAGGGAGGAAGCTGGGCTGGGGGAGATGCGCGGCGCTGGTGGCCGGGAGGGAGAAGCGGTGGCCAGCGGAGCTCGGGTGGCCGCCGGGGCTACCTGAGCACGGGGGGTGGCGAGCGGAGGAGCAAATGGCGAACTCCGAGAAGGAGTCCATGCCCGGATTGTCCGTGCGTGGCGGAGGAGGGCCAGCTCCGATTTTTTTTTTGTTGTTTTTTGTTGTTTTTTGGGGTTTTTTTTTTGCTCGCCAACCCTTCCGCGCTGGGAAATTTCTGGGGAAGCTCTGGGGGGGACCCCACGGGAGGAGCGGGCCCGGCCCAATGAGCGCGGCGCTCCCGAATTTGGGGCTCATCCATCACGGGCGCGGCATCTGCGCCACAAAAGCGGCTTCAGTCAAACCCGGCCCATCAATCTGAGCCGCGTCAAAACCGCCCCAAAGGCTCCAAAGGGCCCGGGGGGGGCTCCGGCCGCTGTTTAAAGTGCTAAAAAGGCCCCCGAGTTAGGCCGGGGAGAGGATTCCAGGCCCGACTTTGTGATTTTCAAAGGTTTTTTTTTGTGGCTTTATTTTTTTTTTTTTTCTCTCTTCATGAAGGTTTCTCGGGGTGAGAAAAAAGAAAAAAAAAAATAAATAAAATAAAAGAGAAGACGGAAGGATGGGGAGGTGTGAGCGCAGAGGCACAAAAGGACGCTCTTCTTTATTCATTTGGGAAGTTTTAAAGTTTTGGGGTTGATTTTTTTTGGTTTTTTGGGTTTTTTTGGGTTTTTTTTTGGGGGATGCGGAGCCGCCTAAAAGCTCCAGGAGGAAAAACAAAAAAACAAAAAAATCGCGGCTCGATTTTCGGCGGTTCCGCTCCGAGATTAATCGGATCAATATTCCGATGAGGCGGCCAAATAAAGTTAGCGAGGGGCAGGGCGGCTTTTGTTAGAGCCGAGCTTTGCTAATCCCGGCTGGGAGCTGAAACCGAGCCCGGCGTCCACCTGGGAACCTTCCCACCATCCGTCCGTCCGTCCGTCCTCACTAAACCCGGGTTTTAGCCTCCGGAGTGATTCTGGGGAGCTAAACCTGGTTTAACGGGCTCTGAATCAATTCTGGGGCTCTGAGCTCGGCTTAGCAATCTCCAAAGTTATTCTGGGCTGCTAAACTCGGTTTGGAGGGCTCCGAAGAAATTTTGGGGCCCTAAACTCAGTTTAGCAGGCACCGAATCAATTCTGGGGCGCTAAACTCAGCTTAGCAGGCTCCAAAGCATTTCTGGGGCGCTAAACTCAGCTTAGCAGGCTCCAGAGCGGTTCTGGGGCGCTAAACCCAGTTTAGCAGGCTCCAGAGCAATTCTGGGGCGCTAAACTCAGCTTAACAAGCTCCAGAGCGGTTCTGGGGCGCTAAGCTCGATTTACCAGGCTCCAAATCAATTTTGGGGCTCTAAACTCGGTTTAGCAGATTCCGAATAAATTCTGTGGCGCTAAACTCACCTTAAAAGGTTCCAAGACAATTCTGAGGTGCTAAACTCGGTTTATCAGACCCCAAACTAATTCCGGGGCGCTAAGCTCAGTTTAACAGATTCCGAATCAATTCTGGGGCTCTAAATTCTGTTTCCCAGACCCCAAACCAATCCCGGGGCGCTAAACTCGGTTTTACCAGACCGCAAACCAATTCCGGGGCGCTAAACTCGGTTTTACCAGACCCCAAACCAATTCTGGAGGAGCTAAGCTCGGTTTTACCAGACCCCAAACCAACTCCGGGGCGCTAAACTCGGTATTACCAGACCCCAAACCAATCCCGGGGCTCTAAACTCGGTTTTACCAGACCCCAAACCAATTCTGGGGGCGCTAAGCTCGGTTTACCAGACCCCAAACCAATTCTGGGGCGCTAAACTCGGTTTTACCAGACCCCAAACCAATTCTGGGGGCGCTAAGCTCGGTTTAACAGATTACGAATCAATTCTGGGGGCGCTAAACTCGGTTTTACCAGACCCCAAACCAACCCCGGGGCGCTAAGCTCGGTTTTACCAGACCCCAAACCGACCCCGGGGCGCTAAGCTCGGCTTAGGCGGGGCGGGGGCGGGCGGAGGATGGAGCAGGAGTCGCCGACACGGATTTATTTCCTTGTTCCGGGCCGGGCACACGCGCGCCGCCGCCCACGCTCATTTGTTCCCTGTCACGATTCTCGCCGCCGGCCACGCTCCGCTCCTTCCTCTCCTTTTTTTTCTTTTTTTTTTCCTTTTTTTTTTCTTTTCTTTTTTTTTCCAGGCCAAAAGTTCAGCCTGGGAGCCGAACCCGCCAAGTTTTGGCTGCCGGGAACGTTTGGTGAGAAATTTCAGCCCCGCCATCGATTTTTTTTTCACCCAAAATTTGAATTTTTTTTTTAGCCCTTTCTAGTTCAAATCAAATAAAAATAATCAGAATTTCAGTTTCAACCCCAAAGTTTGGTTTTTTTTAAACCAATTCTAGCTCGCATCCGTCAATAAAAATAATTAATATTTCAATTTCAACTCCAAAATTTGATTTTTTTTTTTAGCCAGTTCCAACTCGCATCCGTCAATAAAAACTTTTTGGTGTTAAACGTGACTTTTTAGAGGAAAGTTCAATTAAAGCTGAGGCGGTGCTAAGGTGAAAAATGCGAATTTTTTTTTTGTTTGTTTGTTTGTTTTGTTTTGTTTGTTTTGGTTTTTGTGGATGGAAAGATCGGATGGGACGGGAGAGCAAAGGAGGCGCGGGAGGGATTGAATGAGCTACAAATATCGGATTATCCGCAGGGGGAAAACAGCCGAATAATTCAAATAAAATAGGGAAAAACCAAACTGAAAAAAAAAAAAAAAAAAAAAAAAAAAAAAGGAAAAAACCCCAGGAAATTCATATAAAATAGGAAAAAAAAACCCCAACATGTGATTCATATAAAATAGGAAGAAAATGAAAAAAAAAAAAAAAACCGCAGACAATTCAGATAAAATAGGAAAAAAAAAAAAAAAAAAGGAGGGAGGGGGAACCCATAGAGGTTCAGATAAAATAGGGGGAAAATAAAAAAATATATTATTTTTAAAAAAAGAAAAATACGATTCTGATGAAACGGGATAATTTTGGGGCTGGAATTCCCGCTGGGCTCGGGGAATCCCGCCCCGCCCCCCCTCATTAAGGAGCCTCATTTGCATTTTCATTACTGGGGAGGGGTGATGGGCAGGGACTGGGAACCCGAATTCCGGGAATTCCCAAATTCCCTCAGATCCCAAATTCCCTCAGATCCCAAATCCTCCGGGATTCCCTGAGATCCCAAATTCCCTCAGATCCCAAATTCCCTGAGATCCCAAATTCCCTGAGATCCCAAATTCCCTGGGATCCCAAATTCCTGGGAATTCCCTCAGATCCCAAATCCCTCAGATCCTGAATCTCTCTAGATTCCCTCAGATCCCAAATCCCTCGGGATTCCCAAATCCCCCCGGGATTCCCTCAGATCCCAAATCCCTCGGGATTCCCAAATTCCCTGAGATCCCAAATCCTCCGGGATTCCCTGAGATCCCAAATTCCCTCAGATCCCAAATTCCCTGAGATCCCAAATCCTCCGGGATTCCCTCAGATCCCAAATCCCCTGAGATCCCAAATTCCTGGGGATTCCCTGAGATCCCAAATCCCCCGGGATTCCCTGGGATCCCAAATTCCCTCAGATCCCAAATCCCTCGGGATTCCTAAATTCCCTCAGATCCCAAATTCCTGGGGATTCCCTGAGATCCCAAATTCCCTGAGATCCCAAATTCCTGGGGATTCCCTCAGATCCCAAATCCCTCGGGATTCCCAAATTCCCCGGGATTCCCTGAGATCCCAAATCCCCTGGGATTCCCAATTTCCTGGGAATTCCCTCAGATCCCAAATCCCCTGAGATCCTGAATCTCTCGAGACTCCGTCAGGTCCCAAATCCCTCGGGATTCCCAAATTCCCCGGGATTCCCTGGGATCTCAAATCTCTCAGATCCCGGATCTCTCGGGACTCCCGAATCCCTGGAGGTTCCCTCAGATCCCAAATCCCTCAGGATTCCTTGACATCCCCAATTCCTGGGGATTCCCAAATGCCTCGGGATTGATTCCCTCAGATCCCAAATCCCTCAGATCCCGAATCCCTTGGGATTCAGTCAGATCCCAAATCCCTCAAATCCCAAATCCCTGGGGATTCCCTCAGATCCCGAATCCCTCAGGATCCCGAATCCTCCAGGATTCCCCGACATCCCAAATTCCTGGGGATTCCCAAATGCCTCTGGATTCCCTCAGACCCTGGATCTCTCGAGACTCCCTCAGATCCCAGATTCCTGGGGATTCCCTGGGATCCCAAATTCCCTGAGATCCCAAATCCCCCGGGATTCCCATCCCAAATCCCTCAGGATTCAAATCCCTCAGATCCCGAATTCCTCAAATCCCAAATCCCTGAGGATTCCCTCAGATCCCAAATCCCTCAGATCCCGAATTCCTCTGGATTCCCTCAGATCCCAAATCCCTCAGATCCCGAATTCCTCAAATCCCAAATCCCTGGAGATTCCCTCAGATCCCAAATCCCTCAGATTCCAAGTGAATTCTTCCCCTCATTCCCTCTTGGCTTCTTCTCCATCCAAAATTCCCAACGCTCATCCAACATCTCCAGGACCTCTTCAGCAAACTCATCCCTCACCCCGAAAAAAAAAATTATATCTATTTTACTTATTTATAAATTATATTTCAAATTCCATTTTAATTTTTATTTCTACTCTTCTATTATATTTATTTATTTATCTGTCTATCTATACGAAATTTATTTTTCCGTTTGTCCTAAAGGAAAAAAAAAAAAAAAAATATTTTCCCTCATCAGCCCCATGCAACACGTGCTGGAGCCGCTCATTTGCATATCGCGACTTAATGACAATCGCGGTTCTGCCAACAGAGCGCTCTTAATTCTCTCAATTATCTCAATTCTCTTAATTCTATTAATTCTCTCAATTCTCTTCATTCTCTCGATTCTCTCAATTCTCTCAATTTTCTTAATTCTCTTAATTTTCTCAATTCTCTCAATTCTCTCAATTCTCTCAATTCCCTCAATTCTCCCAATTCTCTCAATTCTCTCAATTCTCTCAATTCCCTCAATTCCCCCAATTCCCCCAATTCTCTCAATTCTCCCAATTCTCTCAATTCTTTCAATTCTCTCAATTCTCCCAATTCCCTCAATTCTCCCAATTCTCCCAATTCTCCCAATTCCCTCAATTCTCTCAATTCCCTCAATTCTCCCAAGTCAATCAATTCTCTCAATTCTCCCAATTCCCTCAATTCTCTCAATTCTCCCAATTCTCCCAATTCCCTCAATTCTCTCAATTCCCTCAATTCTCTCAATTCTCTCAATTCTCCCAATTCCCTCAATTCTCCCAATTCCCCCAATTCTCCCAATTCTCTCAATTCTCTCAATTCTCCCAATTCTCTCAATTCTCCCAATTCTCTCAATTCCCTCAATTCTCCCAATTCTCCCAATTCTCTCAATTCTCCCAATTCTCCCAATTCCCTCAATTCTCTCAATTCCCTCAATTCTCTCAATTCTCCCAATTCTCTCAATTCTCTCAATTCTCTCAATTCTCCCAATTCTCTCAATTCTCTCAATTCTCTCAATTCCCTCAATTCTCCCAATTCTCCCAATTCTCTCAATTCTCCCAATTCTCCCAATTCCCTCAATTCTCTCAATTCCCTCAATTCTCTCAATTCTCCCAATTCTCTCAATTCTCCCAATTCTCTCAATTCTCTCAATTCTCTCAATTCCCTCAATTCTCCCAATTCTCTCAATTCTCCCAATTCCCTCAATTCTCTCAATTCTCCCAATTCTCTCAATTCCCTCAATTCTCCCAATTCTCTCAATTCTCCCAATTCTCCCAATTCTCTCAATTCTCCCAATTCTCCCAATTCTCCCAATTCCCTCAATTCTCCCAATTCTCCCAATTCTCTCAATTCCCTAAATTCCCTCAATTCTCCCAATTCTCCCATTTCTCCCAATTCTCTCAATTCTCTCAATTCCCTCAATTCTCCCAATTCTCCCAATTCTCTCAATTCTCTCGATTCTCTCGATTCTCTCAATTCTCTCAATTCTCTCAATTCTCTCAATTCTCTCAATTCTCTCAATTCCCTCAATTCCCTCAATTCCCTCAATTCTCCCAATTCTCCCAATTCTCTCAATTCTCTCGATTCTCTCAATTCTCTCAATTCTCTCAATTCTCTCAATTCCCTCAATTCTCTCAATTCTCCCAATTCTCCCAATTCTCCCAATTCTCCCAATTCCCTCAATTCTCTCAATTCTCCCAATACTCCCAATTCTCCCAATTCTCCCAATTCCCTCAATTCTCCCAATTCCCTCAATTCTCCCAATTCTCCCAATTCTCCCAATTCTCCCAATTCCCTCAATTCTCCCAATTCCATCAATTCTCCCAATTCTCTCAATTCTCTCAATTCTCCCAATTCCCTCAATTCTCTCAATTCTCCCAATTCTCTCAATTCTCCCAATTCTCCCAATTCTCTCAATTCTCCCAATTCCCTCAATTCTCCCAATTCCCTCAATTCCCCCCAATTGTCTCAATTCTCTCAATTCTCTCAATTCTCTCAATTCTCCCAATTCTCTCAGTTCCCTCAATTCTCTCAATTCTCTCAATTCTCCCAATTCTCTCAATTCCCTCAATTCTCCCATTTCTCCCAATTCTCTCAATTCCCTCAATTCTCTCAATTCTCTCAATTCTCTCAATTCTCCCAATTCTCTCAATTCCCTCAATTCTCTCAATTCTCTCAATTCTCCCAATTCTCTCAATTCCCTCAATTCCCTCAATTCCCTCAATTCCCTCAATTCCCTCAATTCCCTCAATTCTCTCAATTCTCCCAATTCCATCAATTCTCCCAATTCTCTCAATTCTCTCAATTCCCTCAATTCTCCCAATTCTCCCAATTCCATCAATTCCTCCCAATTCTCTCAATTCTCTCAATTCCCTCAATTCTCCCAATTCTCTCAATTCTCTCAATTCCCTCAATTCCCTCAATTCTCCCAATTCCATCAATTCTCCCAATTCTCTCAATTCTCTCAATTCTCCCAATTCTCCCAATTCTCTCAATTCTCCCAATTCTCTCAATTCCCTCAATTCCCTCAATTCCCTCAATTCCCTCAATTCCCTCAATTCCCTCAATTCTCTCAATTCTCCCAATTCCATCAATTCTCCCAATTCTCTCAATTCTCTCAATTCCCTCAATTCTCCCAATTCTCCCAATTCCATCAATTCTCCCAATTCTCTCAATTCTCTCAATTCCCTCAATTCTCCCAATTCTCTCAATTCTCTCAATTCACCCAATTCTCCCAATTCTCTCAATTCTCTCAATTCTCTCAATTCTCTCAATTCTCCCAATTCTCTCAATTCTCTCAATTCTCCCAATTCTCTCAATTCTCTCAATTCTCTCAATTCTCCCAATTCTCTCAATTCTCTCAATTCTCCCAATTCCATCAATTCTCTCAATTCTCTCAATTCTCCCAATTCTCCCAATTCTCCCAATTCTCTCAATTCTCCCAATTCTCTCAATTCTCTCAATTCCCTCAATTCTCTCAATTCTCCCAATTCTCTCAATTCTCTCAATTCTCCCAATTCACTCAATTCTCCCAATTCTCCCAGTTCTCCCAATTCTTCCAATTCTCTCAATTCTCTCAATTCTCCCAATTCCCTCAATTCTCCCAATTCCCTCAATTCTCCCAATTCTCCCAATTCTCCCAATTCTCCCAATTCTCCCAATTCCCTCAATTCTCCCAATTCCCTCAATTCTCTCAATTCTCTCAATTCCCTCAATTCTCCCAATTCTCCCATTTCTCCCAATTCTCCCAATTCTCCCAATTCTCCCAATTCTCCCAATTCTCTCAATTCTCCCAATTCTCCCAATTCCCTCAATTCTCTTCTCCAGTCCCGCCGAACAGAAGGTCTTGGCCTCCAATATTCGCATTTTGTTTGACATTTTCTTTGACATTTTCTTTGACATTTTCTTTGACATTTTGGAGAATTTGGAGGATGTTGGAATCTCCGAGTTCCATAATTCAGATTCTTATCGAACGTCCCCCCGCTCTCTCTCCTCTGTCGCGACATTTCGCTCCGATCAGGACAGGCCCTGGCGGGATAATCACGGGATCTCGCCTTGATAAACTCGGTCCTAGCGGGGGAGGGGATGGATCGGGGCAGGCAGCGCTCCCCTCCCCCATCTGCGGGACCGGGATCGGTATCGATCAGAGATCGGGGATCGATCGGGGGATTGGGACCCTTTTCAATCCCTCATCAGGGATTTGTATCGATCAGAGATCGGGGATCGATCAGGGGATTGGGACCCTTTTCAATCCCTCATCAGGGATCGGTATCGATCAGAGATCGGGGATCGATTGGGGAATTGGGACCCTTTTCAATCCCTCATCAGGGATTTGTATCGATGAGATATTGGGTATTGATCTGGGGGTTGGGATCCTTTTCAATTCCTCCTTAGGGATCGGTATCGATCAGAGATCGGGCATTGATTTGCGGAGTTTGGGACCCTTTTCCAACCCTCCCTTGGGATCGGTATCGATCAGAGACCGGGGATCGATTTGGGGGGTTGGGACCCTTTCCTGTCCCTAATCAGGGATTTGTATCGATCAGAGATCGGCGATTGATTTGGGGAGTTTGGGACCCTTTTCCAACCCTCCCTTGGGATCGGTATCGATCAGAGATCGGGGATCGATTTTGGGGGGTTTGGGACTCTTTCCTATCCCTCATCAGGGATCAGTATCGATGAGATATTGGGTAATGATTTGGGGGGATTGGGACCCATTTCAATCCGTCCTTAGGGATCGGTATCGATCAGAGATCGGCGATTGATTGGAGGGGTTGGGACCCTTTTCAATCCCTCATCAGGGATCGGTATCGATCAGAGATCGGCGATTGATCGGAGGGGTTGGGACCCTTTTCAATCCCTCATCAGGATCGGTATCGATCAGAGATCGGGGATCGATTGGGGAATTGGGACCCTTTTCAATCCCTCATCAGGGATTTGTATCGATGAGATATTGGGTATTGATCTGGGGGGCTGGGATCCTTTTCAATTCCTCCTTAGGGATTTGTATCGATCAGAGATCGGGCATTGATTTGGGGAGTTTGGGACCCATTTCAATCCGTCCTTAGGGATCGGTATCGATCAGAGATCGGGGATTGATTTGGGGAGTTTGGGACCCTTTTCCAACTCTCCCTTGGGATCGGTATCAATCAGAGATCGGGGATTGATTTGGGGGGTTTGGGACCCTTTCCTATCCCTCCTTAGGGATCAGTATCGATGAGATATTGGGTATTGATTTGGGGGGATTGGGACCCATTTCAATCCCTCATCAGGGATTTGTGTCCATGAGGGATCAGGGATTGATTTGGGGCTTTGGGATCACTTTTCAATCCCTCATGAGGGATTTGTATCGATGAGATATTGGGTATTGATTAGGGGGGGGGATTTGGACCCTTTTCAATCCCTCATCAGGGATTGGTATCGATGAGAAATCGGGGATTGATTTGGGGGGTTTGGGACCCTTTTCAATCCCTCATCAGAGATTCATATCCATGAGAAATCGGGGATTTATTTTTTTTGGGGGGGGAGGGATTGAGATCCCTTTCCCATCCCTCATCAGGGATTTGTATCCATGAGAAATCGGGAATTGATTTTGGGGGGGGGTTTGGGATCCTTTTTCCATCCCTTCTTAAGGATTTGTGTAGATGAGAAATCGGGGATTGATTTTGGAGGGGTCTTGGGATCCCCTTCCCCTCCTTCCTTAGGGATTTGTGTCCGTGAGAGATCGAGATTTAATTTGGGGGATTTTGGGATCCCTGTCCCCCCACTTTGCCAGGGATGTCCTGGGCCTGGCCCTTCCCCCCCTCCCTTCCCCACGGGACAAGGGACAGTGGAAATGCGCCAGTTTTGGGTCCTTTTTCCTCATTTTTAGTTTGAAAGGTGTGTGAGTGTGGAAATCCGCTGGTTTGGGATATTTCCCCTCATTTTTAGACTGAATCGTGTGTGAGGATGGAAACCCGCCTGTTTTGGGATATTTTTTCCCATTTTTAAACCCGATCAAGGGCCCGAGGGGATGCTCAGGCCCCAAAAAGCAACTCAGGGTTGGTCCTCCTTCCCTCTTTTCCTCCTTCCCTCATTCCCTCATTCCCTCTTTTCCTCATTCCCTCCTTCCCTCTTTTCCTCCTTCCCTCATTCCCTCATTCCCTCATTCCCTCCTTCCCTCCTTCCCTCATTCCCTCATTCCCTCATTCCCTGCTTCCCTCATTCCCTCCTTCCCTCCTTCCCTCATTCCCTCATTCCCTCTTTCCCTCCTTCCCTCCTTCCCTCATTCCTTCATTCCTTCATTCCCTCCTTCCCTCATTCCCTCATTCCCTCATTCCCTCCTTCCCTCCTTCCCTCATTCCTTCATTCCTTCATTCCCTCCTTCCCTCATTCCTTCATTCCTTCATTCCCTCCTTCCCTCATTCCCTCCTTCCCTCCTTCCCTCCTTCCCTCTTTTCCTCATTCCCTCCTTCCCTCATTCCCTCCTTCCCTCATTCCCTCATTTCATCATTTCCTCATTCCCTCATTCCCTCCTTCCCTCCTTCCCTCCTTCCCTCTTTTCCTCATTCCCTCCTTCCCTCATTCCCTCCTTCCCTCATTCCCTCATTCCCTCCTTCCCTCCTTCCCTCCTTCCCTCTTTTCCTCATTCCCTCATTCCCTCCTTCCCTCATTCCCTCCTTCCCTCATTCCCTCATTCCCTCTTTTCCTCATTCCCTCATTCCCTCCTTCCCTCATTCCCTCATTCCCTCATTCTCTCATTCCCTCTTTTCCTCATTCCCTCCTTCCCTCCTTCCCTCATTCCCTCCTTCCGTCATTCCCTCCTTCCCTCCTTCCCTCATTCCCTCCTTCCCTCATTCCCTCATTCCCTCCTTCCCTCATTCCCTCATTCTCTCATTCCCTCTTTTCCTCATTCCCTCCTTCCCTCCTTCCCTCCTTCCCTCCTTCCCTCATTCCCTCATTCCCTCATTCCCTCATTCCTTCATTCCCTCCTTCCCTCCTTCCCTCCTTCCCTCATTCCCTCCTTCCCTCATTCCCTCATTCCCGTCTTCCCTGCTCCCAGCGCGGCTGGAGATGGGGAGGAGGAAAAGGAGAAGGAGGAAGATGAGAAGGAGGAGAAGGAGGAAGATGATGAGGAAGATGAGGAAAAGAGGAGGAGGAGGAGGAAGATGAGGAGGATGATGAAGATGAGGAGGAGGAGGAGGAGGAAGAACAGGAGAAGGAGGAAGATGAGGAGGAGGAGGAGGAAGATGATGAAGACGAGGAGGAGGAGGAGGAGGAGGATGAGGAGGAAGATGATGAAGATGAGGAGGAGGAGGAAGATGATGAAGATGAGGAGGATGATGAGGATGATGAAGATGAAGATGATGAAGATGAGGAGGAGGAGGAAGATGATGAAGATGATGAAGATGATGATGAGGATGATGAAGATGATGAAGATGATGAGGAAGATGATGAGGATGATGAAGATGATGAAGATGAAGATGAGGAGGAGGAAGATGAGGAAGATGATGAAGACGAGGAAGATGATGAGGATGATGAGGAAGATGAAGATGAGGAGGAGGAGCCCGGCCGAGCGGCGCGCTGAGTGGCAGCTCCCGGCAGCGCAGCCTCGGGGAATGAAACAAACTCCCGATAATGAATTGCAAATAAAGCGGGAAATGAAGGAAAGAATCGCGCGGGGTCCCGGGAAAGCATCGGCACAAAATCGGCTCCGGGACGGTGCTTGAAATATTTTATTGTTTCAATATTTTATTGTTTCGATATTTTATTGTTTCAAAATTTTATTGTTTCAATATTTTAATGTTTCAATATTTTATTGTTTCAATATTTTCATGTTTCAATATTTTCATGTTTCGATATTTTAATGTTTCGATATTTTCATGTTTCAATATTTTAATGTTTCAATATTTTATTGTTTCAAAATTTTATTGTTTCAATATTTTATTGTTTCGATATTTTAATGTTTCAATATTTTATTGTTTCAATATTTTAATGTTTCGATATTTTCATGTTTCAATATTTTAATGTTTCAATATTTTAATGTTTCAATATTTTCATGTTTCAATATTTTATTGTTTCGATATTTTCATGTTTCGATATTTTAGTGTTTCGATATTTTCATGTTTCAATATTTTATTGTTTCAATATTTTCATGTTTCAATATTTTCATGTTTCATTATTTTAATGTTTCAATATTTTCATGTTTCAATATTTTAATGTTTCGATATTTTCATGTTTCAATATTTTCATGTTTCAATATTTTATTTTTTCAATATTTTAATGTTTCAATATTTTCATGTTTCGATATTTTAATGTTTCGATATTTTAATGTTTCATTATTTTAATGTTTCAATATTTTAGTGTTTCGATATTTTAATATTTCAATATTAAATATTTCATCCGGATTGATCCCCGCTCCAGTTTGCTCAGTGGGAAAAGATCCTGGGGAGAATTTTTTTAATTTAATTTAATTTAATTTTTTTTAAAATAAAAGGTGATTTGGGATAAAAAGGTTTGGTTGTAAAATCACCACCCCCTCCGCTCTTTGTTCCCAAAACATCTGTCGAGGTTTCTCCTTCTTTATTTCACTTTTTATTTCTTTTTTTATCGCAGTGAGAACCCCAAATAAAAATCCGAACTTTTCCCGGACTCGCAGAGGGGGAGATGATTCCGCTCAGGCACTAAAAACAACAAATTCAGCCCAAAAATCCAATTTTGGGGGCAGGGGGGACACCCCGAAGGCAGCGGGAGCTGGATCGGGGTTGTGCTTAACCCTAAAAATAAAAACCCTAAAAATAAAACTATAAAAATAAAACCTCTAAAAATAAAAGCCCTAAATAAAAACCTTAAAAATAAAAACCCCTAAAAATAATAAAAAAAAAACTTAAAATAAAAACCCTAAAAATAAAAACCCCTAAAAATAAAACCTAAAAATAAACCCCCTAAAAATAAAAAAGCCTTAAAATAAAAACTCTAAAAATAAAAACCCCTAAAAATAATTAAAAAAACCTTAAAATAAAAACCCTAAAAATAAAAACCCCTAAAAATAAAAACCCCTAAAAATAAAAATCCCTAAAAATAAAAACCCTAAAAATAAAAAAAGCCTA